>NC_142310.1:21445952-21755714 GCF_054855325.1 Carica papaya | reverse complement strand
TTAGATAGGATTGGTATCGTCACCTACAGACTAACACTGCTTCCAGAAATTTATAAAGTCCACAATGTGTTTCATGTGTCCTTTCTACGTAAGTACAACTCGGCTCCTCTCATGTCTTGGCCTACGAGCCTCTTCCACTACAGAAAAATTTATCCTACGAGGAAGTACCAGTCAGCATTGTGGATCGAAAGAGTATATTACTTCGCAACCAGAAAATTTCGTTTGTAAAGGTCGTATGGCAGAACCACACACCGAAAGAGGTTACATGGAAGTTAGAATCAGACTTTAGAGCCCAGTATCCCCAACTGTTCGATTGAGAGTGAGAGACAAATTTGAGAGACCAAATTTCTTTTAAGGGGGGGAGAGTTGTAAAACCCAATAATTTCTTTTATTTTTATTTTTATTTCCTTTATATAGTTATTTATTTATTTAATTTATTTTAATTTAATGAAAAAAAGAGGTAAAATTTTGTTAAGGATTAAATAGAAAATAATTTTGGAAAAAAGGGGTGAAAATTTGGATTCTGGGGTATTTTTGAAAGAAAAATCAGAAATCGGGGGTCAAAACGTAATTTAAAAAAATTACACCACGTCAGATGCCCGGTCTGCAGCCCTGACCAACCAGGACGTGCCAGGTGGCAGAGGCGAAGACGCAGAAAGCCACGGGAGGGGAGCCATGTGGGCAATCCGCGTGCACGCGATCGAACAGCTGAGATCCGTTCCCGCGCGCAAGGACAGCCCAGATTGGAATCGCGCACAGACAGCTCAGACTGAATCGCACACGGACGGCTCAGATTAAATCGCGATGAACAGCCCAGATCAAAAGCAAATGGGTATAAATAACATCATCCACACCCAAACCTTAACCCTAGCCGCCAGAACCCCTCACCAGAGACGATAGCCCAGCCGCAGGGAAGCTGACCGCTGCCACCCGCCGCCGCACCAGAACAATTTTTGACCGCCAAACGAGGTAAAAATTTTACTATTTGCTCAGAATTTAATTTCCATAATCAAATTGGAGCAAAAGAACTGGCTGATTAGCCGGAAAATGCTAGCAAAGCTCAGTAGTGATGCCGTAGGGTATTTTAAAAAATGTCTCCGATGAGGCCCTTTCTGATTCCCGTTCGATGTGATTTTTTCACCGTTGTGATCATCGTTTCCTTATCTACAGGTTGACTGGAGCAAACGCACAACTGCAACATGAGCCAAAAGAGCCGATACACCAGAGAGCCCTACCGCCGGTGAGTTTCGATTTTCTACATTTTTTCAGCCAACCGAGGGCCCTAAGTGTGTTTTCTCGCAGGAACTGATGCAAATTTGGTTGAATTCGGCCAAAAACGGTCAAAAATAGCCAACCCGAGGCGGATTATTGCCGTGCTAGATTTTCAAAATTGGCCGAATAGGCCCTGGGACTGATTTTTGGGTTATTTGGGACATTTGTAGGTACCATAAGCGCATTTCAGTTCCTAAATAAAAATTTAGAGAATCAAGGGATTGCCCGTATACGCAGTAAACGATTTAGCTTTTCGGTGTCAAATTAAGTAAGGACCCATCACCCTATTTCCTATCATAGATTTAAAGTTTAAATAAATAATAATACAGTCTTTTGTACAAATTAAATAAATATGCATAATTAATTACGGAATGCTAATGGAGCCCGAACTGGACATTGTTCTTTGTTGATTTCTGTTGATTGATCTTGCAGTCTAAAGCATGATGGTTTCTGGTTTACCTATTTTATGGTTTAAATGCATGTATTATTGCCGTACTTGACCACTGTTTGATTTTGGGATCTAAGATATGATTGCATTATCGGATGCATGTTTATTTGTTTATGTAATTATGTTTGATTTGGTAACGGAGACTAAGAAAAAATATGAAAGGGATGTGATCTAATAAACAGATAAGATGATAGCCTCACTAGATATCCTGGGAGATGGTGGACGGACCGAGTTCATAGAAAACCCTACCGTGAACGTTGTCTCATATGGAACGGAGTATGGAGACTTGGTAATTTGGCACTCATACCGGACAGAGTATGAGGACGGCCCACTTCACCCTCATACTGGATGGGGCATTGAGGTTTAATGTCTTGGTGCTCATACCGGACGGGGTATGGGGTCGACTATATAATTAAGACTGTTAAGGAAAAAGGTTCACGTATAGCGGAGATATCCCTATAAACCCCTATGGATGCTAGTAGGCTGGTGAAACAAGAAACGGTTATGATTTGATTTATTGATAATGGATATGGATTTATAATATATACCATGATGGTTGATTATGTATGAAATATTGGTCTGTATGATATTATTATTTTTATAGGTTGTTTTCATAAATTTCATAATGATAAGTGAACTGTAAATGATTTTACGATTGATAAACGAATTTGTTGAATTTAGTGCTCCATTGGTTGTTTTTTATTTTCTACCAACCTTTACTTCTGTGTCGGTGATATAGTGTGATGTCCTTACTGAGCTAGTGTAGCTCATTCTTTATTTAACCATTTCATATCAAGAGGACCTGGTTCCCGAACCTAATTCGCAAGAAGATTGCGAGTAGATGCTAGATACTTTATATTTTTCTTTACTTTTCTCGTTTCTCGTATTTCTTTCAGAGAATTCATTCCGTGATATTTATTTAGTACTTTTAACTTATTGTGTAAGGGATGTAAACCTTAACCTTTTATTTCGCTTCCGCACTTAAATTAGTATATATTTTCTTTTGAATTTTCGGGGTCGTTACATATGGTAACTAACCCCAATTTTGATTTTAAATTTTAACTAAGTGGGTTATCCTAACCGAGTCAGCTCCCACCATGGCTGACCCTCTCGATTAAATTCCATAATTTCTTATTAGCTCCCCTCAAGTTGGAGTGTATAAATTTGGTATATCCACCTTGATTATAGTATTTTGAATGTCAAAATAAGAATGGCTTTCGTGAAACAATTAGCTAGTTGATGTATTGAAGAAATGGATAACAAATGAAGAATATCATCATAAAGTTTTTGTTGAATTAGATGATAATTAATCTTAATATGTTTAGTACATTTATGAAAAACTGGATTCTTAATCATTCTACTGGCAAATTAATTGTCATAATATAATGTTGTTGTCTAGAAATGAATCTGCAAATCTTGAAGTAAATACAAAAGCCACTAAAGCTCACATGTAACTTCTGTTAGTGCATGATGTTCTGTTTCTAAAGAAGATCTAGAAATTATTTATTGTTTTTTTGTCTTTCATGATATCAATGTTTCAGCTGAAAAATATAATATCTGATTATAAACATTCACAAATCAATTCAAGAAATCCAATCTTTTAATTATAGAGAGTTTTGAGTATAATTGAATAATCTCTTTCCAGATGTCTCTTTAAGTATCGTAGGACTCCACGTGCCATTTATAAATGCTTATGTGTTGATGAGTCAGAACTTGTGATAATTTCTACGGTATTCATGATCCGCTAAGCCTTGGGGAAGTTAGGGTATTTATCTTGATCGTGACTAAAGTAATTACAAGGGTAAAACAAATTTCTTTTTTTTTTTACATGTTGAGGCTCTATATTCTCTCTTTTTTAAATCATTGTGCCTTCTTTTTTTTTTTTATGATAATATCCATCTTGTTTATGATGCGATAATATTTCTCACAAAAGGCGCCAAGAGTTACATAGTGAAAATTCCTAGTTCTTCAACTTGCAAAATAAATATAGACGGAATGAAACTCCAAATATGTCTATAACATAAACTTTCTAACAGTCAATCTAGTAATACTAAGAGATAATGATTAGAATAACTCAATAATATCTCATGACAATTATGATAGTAAAAAGTATATCTTTATATTCTTATTTTGCAAGAGTTTTATAAAAGCTTGATCATTGGAATATATGGTGGATTAGAAGTAGTCCCTAAAAATTTAGGCGGCCCTTTATTAGTAAAAAACTTGAGAGAGGGTTGACGTGAGTTGATCTTTGACATCAAAGGGTCCTATGTTTGGTGAGGACCTTTGACATGACTAGGTAACTATTATTGACCTTTTGGCTTGGTAACTTGTCTAGACATGTATTCCTTTTTTTGGTTTCTTGAGAATTAAAACTTCCATGAGAACATACTTTAGGGTATTGGTATCAGGACAGTGATTGCTGATCATTTAAGTCATTATTTATGGTAGCATTTTAGTACCACATTTTTTATGGGACTTAACACCACAAAAATATTCAATGTGATTTTTGATATAAAAATAGTAGGACTAGATAAAACAATAGTGTTCAACTTTTTGTTTAGAAAAATAAATTAGGAATTGAATAGTATAAAGCTATTAAAAATTACAACAATTTTGTTACTTATAAATAGTATAACAAAAGGTGTTCTTAGTAAATAATTACAATAATAATAATAATGATACTAATAATAATAATAATAATAATAATTGCAATAATAATTATAATAATATTATTCTTGTTATTATTATTTTTTAAGACGCTCCATTCTTTTTTATTATATTTCTCTCAAGTTTCTTATTTTACGTTTTTTTTCTTAGTTTTGACTTTAATTTTTATAATAATTGAAGTTTAGTTTCCAAATTGAATTATAGTGTTATAAACTTTAGAAAAAAAATGAAACAATATAATATAAGAACAAAAAATAAATAAGAGAAGAAACACAATATAGTAGATAAGAAGTATTTTTTTTCAAATTAGTCATCTCACAAACTTCTTATAAGGGTACATTAGACCATAAATTGATTAAAAAATTAAAAATTTATAGATAGAAAGAAATGTACGGACATCTATAATTCATGTAATTTGAAAAATCCATAACATACATATTTGTATAAAAAAATCTCAGTCAAAGCATATGTCAAACATGAATATCTCACCGAAGGCACAATCATAATATTTAATTTAGCTTTACATGTATTATAAAATATATAATAAGATTAAGGACATAATTTAGAATCAAACAGAAAAATAATGGATAAGGATAGAGGAGCTAAAATACACATGAAGAGGCATGAGAAAATGTGGGAATAATGAAGTGGTATAATAAAAAGTGATAACTATTAGATAAAATGATATAACGGAAAATGGCAACTTTTAGATTAAGTGACATGTGAAAAGTAATATCTTTTTAGATGAAATAGCATGTGAAAAGACCTTTTAGATAAAACGGCATGTAAAAAATGGTATTCTTTTAGATGATGTGACATCTGAAAAAACCTTTTAGATAAAATAACATGTGAAGAGTTGTAACTTTTTAAGTGAAGTGACATAATGAAAGGTGATAACTTTTAGATGAAATAGTAAGATGGAATGGTAGCAACATTTCCTTTGTGGCTCCCCACTCCTATAAACGGGAGGATAGGAGAAGGGATGAAGAGACATTTCGAATTAGAGAAAAATAGTAAGAAGCATAGAGGTAAAGGAAGAAGGAGTAGAAAGTGTGCAATATTTGAGAGTACTTTGAGATTTTAGATAAAAAATTTGGAAAAATTTTGCTAAATTTATGAGAGCAGATAAAGAGAAAGAGAAGAAGAATAAGGCTTACGATCAAAAGGAAGCTACAAACCATTAGAAAGATAAGTTCTTTTCTTAAGTTTGAAGTTCATTTTTCTTTTGATTTTTGAGATTAATTTTTTAGTATCGTGTTAGATATTTTTTAGTCAAAGAAGTGACCAAAAATCATTCAGAAACTCTACCGAATGTTTTAGAGAAAAAAGTCATAAATAAAGCTAGAACTCTGCCAAAATTAAGACTATGACTGCCAAGGACCTAAGGTAAGTGGATATTATGAATTCATAGTCTACATAGTTTTGAAGTATTTTACGTATTTTCAATATAAAAATGTGCATGTGTTTAATTTATTTTCCGCATTTGCTAAGTTATCAGTGTTATTTCGCTTTGTGTTTTTGAAATGTGAATTTAATATGTGTGCATCACTCATTATAGAAATGAGTTATTCTGAAAGCACCTGCATTATGTTAGACTTCAATCTGGCCGTACATAACCGCTCCATATTCGGGTGTATTGACGAAGTAATAAGTGTGTACCCATAAATAACCATTCTGTGTTCGAGTGTATGGAAAAACAGTCTAATTTCCTTGCCTTAACCGTTCTGTGTTCGGGGGGTAGCAGTGTTTCAAGGTACTCATGTATGTCGTTCCGTGTTCAGGTATATGGGGAACCAGTGATAAGTATCTGTGCCTACGCATAATATATGGCAACTGATTGATCCTCCATCATAGTGATAAAGCATATAACATGAATCTGTTTTCTGGTTTGTGCTTTCGTCTTCTAATTCGTATATGTTTTGAAAAGATTATATGATATATATTCTGTTATATGTAAAGAAACTATAAATTGCATGTACTATGTTGTGATTTCATAATATTATTTATTGGAATATTTTATCTCACTCCTATCACCCTCCAGATACTAAAGATACTGCTGTAGAGTGAGCAATGATACAGAGAAAATTTCTAAAGTATAGACTCTTATATTAAGTTTATTGTTTCGTACTTTTGTTTAATAATGTAAGTAAGAAAATTTAGAGTCTCGTACATATATTTATATTTTATATTTAATAGTTATAATGCTTCTGCGACTCTTTTATTATTAATAAAGTTAAGTTATTTTACTTAACTTGAGTTTATATGATTTAAAGGAGTATGCTTCGGTCATTACCCTATAAGATGGGGGTGTGATCTGTGATAAGTGGTATCAGAGCACGATTTTAAGACATCCTTAAATACGAGACTTAGGGTTGCATAAGACTTAGATAGAGTTGGAAAAATAGGAAAATGTCTCTAAATTTAAATTTCATGAATGTAGGAAATGGCATGGATACTGAGAGAGCAGGTACATCTGATTCTGGAAGACCGAATCAAGCAGAGTCTAGATAGACTCATGCATATAGTCCAATGCTTGGCCACGGTGGTAACTCAACATGTAGTCTATAGCCAAAGTGCTACAAATGGAAATAATGCTAGTACTAGTAACACACAGCCGATGGAGGGAAATAATGGAAAACTCATTGAAAGATTTAAAAGAATGAACCCACCATCATTTGCTAGAGCAACCGATCCAATATTAGTCAAACAGTGGATCATGGAGTTAGAGAAGATATTTGATGTTCTCAATGCCACTTTAGAGCAAAACGTACAATTAGCCACATTCATGTTCAAGGAAGCTATAGAACATTGGGGGCGCCTGAAAAAGGGGATTGTTGAGGACACCGATCCTTTAGGAAGTATTTGGAGAGACATTCTACGAGAAGTATTTTCCTGACTTTATTCAAGAAAAAAAGTAAATGGAGTTCCTAGAATTAAAATAAGGGAATATGAGGGTGACAGAATATGCAAAAAACTTTATAGAATTGGCTCAGTTCACTCCCAACTTAGTACCAGATGGAAGGCTAAGAGCCAGAAAGTTTCAGAGAGGCTTGCGTAAAGAGATCTGGGATAAAATATTTGTTATGAAAATTAATGACTATCAAGAAGCACTGGAACGAGCCCAGATTATAGAAGAGGTTACAAGCCCAGTCCTACAACAGATCCAGCGGGTTCGACCATTCCTACCAAACAATAAGTTGAAGGTCTATGAGTCACAACAACCTGATAAAAAGGCAGAAAATGGATCTCTTAGTCCCAGCACAAGGGCCATAATATATATATCCCCATTGTAGAAAGAATCATGGTAGCAGATCCTACTACAAGTTGACAAATAGATGTTTTAGATGTGGTAGTACTCAATAACGGATCAAAGAGTGTCTTATCAATAAAGAGCATATCAAACCAACAATGCAAGGAAGAGTATATGCCATTACAGAGCGAGAGCTCAATCCTCTCAAAATGTAATCCAATCTATGCTCACTATCTTTAGTACTTTGGCTAAAGTTTTAATAGATCCAGGATCTACACACTCTTTTGCATCACATGAGTTTGCTCAGCATCTGAATATTAAACAGTCACCTTTAGAATATGTATTAGTGGTCTCTACCCTAGCTAATGAGGACTTGATCACTAGTATAGTCTGCCGAGTATGCATCGTAGAGATTGCAAAAAGAGAGTTACTAATAGATCTCATATTTCTATATATGCATGATTTTGATGTCATACTAGGAATGGATTGGTTGGCAGCGTACAAAGCCAATATAGATTGTCATGGAGAGACGATTACTTTTTATATTCCCAATGACAATGCCTTTAAATTCAAAGGGATTAGGGAGCCCCAATATCCATGTCTTGTATCTTGCATTCAAGCTCAACAATTACTTCAGAATGGAGTGCAGGGTATTTGGCTTACGCAGTGAAGAATTAAAAGAGAAGTCAATCTACTACAAATATCAATGGTGAAGGATTTTGCTGATTTTTTTCTAAAAGATCTTCCAGGTTTATCTACAAATCGGGAGATCGAGTTCTTCATTGACTTAATTCCTAGTACGAGTCCTATCTCTAAGGCTCTGTATCGAATGGTGAAAGCCGAATTAGAGGAACTCAAGAAAAAATTGCATGAATTATTGGATAACGATTTTATCAGACCAAGTGTATCACCATGGGGAGCTCCAGTACTATTTGTGAAATAGAAGGATGATACCATGCGACTTTGTATTCATCATAGGCAACTAAACCAAGTTATCATAAAGAATAAATACTCCTCGTATCGATGATATATTTGACCAACTTCAATGAATCCAAGTATTTTCAAAGATTGATCTACGTTCTAGATACCATCAACTAAAAATTAAAAAAAAAAAAGATATTCCCAAGACTGCCTTCAGAACTAGGTATAGTCATTATAATTCTTAGTCATGTCTTTTGGTCTAACAAATGCTACTGCAACATTTATGGATTTGATGAGCAGAGTCTTCCAGCCATTCTTGGACAAGTTTGTCATCGTCTTTATTAATGACATATTGATTTATTCATGGAGCGAGGCTGAACATGCAAAGCATTTAAAAATGGTGCTTCTACTTAAGAAAAAGAAGTTGTATGCCAAGTTTAAGAACTGTGAGTTTTGGTTAAATGAGGTTGCTTTTCTTGGACATTAGTTTCAAAGGACGCGATATCAGTAGATCCAGTTAAAGTAGAAGTAGTAGTAAACTGGAAAATGCCTACAACGATAACTGAAGTCCAAAGTTTTCTTGGTCTAGCTGGATACTACAGGAAGTTTATTGAAAATTTTTTAAAAATTGTTACTCCACTAACTCAACTCACTAGAAAGGACACAAAGTTTGAGTGGAATGACAAGTGTGAACAAAATTTTCAAGAACTGAAGAAGTGATTGACAACAACCCCAGTATTGACTATTCTTAACAGTACTGGTGGATTCTCTATCTCCAATGATGCTTCAAAGTAAGGATTGGGATGTGTGTTAATGTAATACAGAAAAGTGATAGTTTATGGATCTAGAGAATAAAAGAATCATGAGCAGAACTATCCTACCTATGACTTAGACTTATCCGCTATAAGTTTTGCAAATCTGGTGCCATTATCTATATAGTGAAAATTTTGAGATTCACACAAACCATAATTTTGAAGTATTTGTTCTCGCAGAAAGAACTTAATATGCATTAAAGGAGATGGATGGATTTATTGAAGGATTATGATTGTAAGATCCTATACCATCTGGGAAAAGGCAATATGATTTGAGATGCACTTAGTAAGAAGAGTACTTGTACTCTTGCCTACATGATGGCCTCAGAGTGGAGACTCATAGAGAAGTTCCAGAAATTGAATCTGAATGTCCGACATAAGAGATCAGGAGGATACCTAGCCAATATAAAACTACACTTATTTTGATACAAAAAATTAGAGAAGCTCAGTAGTATAATCTTTCCTTGAAGTCGATTATAGAAGATGTCAACAAGGAACTTAGATCAGAATTCAGACTATCGGAAGATGGTGTATTGAGGTTTGGAAACAGAGCATGTGTGCCGAACAATAATAGTTTAAAAAATGAGATATTGGAATAAGCACACTGCTCTAGATTTGCTATGCACCTTGGTAACACTATGATGTATTAGAACTTAAGGAACAAATATCGATGGAGTGGGATGAAGAAGGATATAGCATAGTTTGTTTCTAAATGTATAATATGCCAATAAGTGAAGGCTGAACGTCAGAGACCAGCAGGACTACTTCAACCCTTGCCGGTAGCAGAGTGGAAATGAGAACATATTACTATGGATTTCATAGTGGGTCTACCTAAAATAATATCACAACATGATGTTATAGAGGTCATCGTTGACAGATTAACCAAATCTGCTCATTTTCTGGCTATTAAAGTAAATGACCCACTTGACAAGTTGGCTAGACTTTATATTAAGTAGATTGTGAGATTGCAAGGAATTCCACACACAATCGTCTCTGCTTGAGATTCCCGCTTTACTTTAAGATATTGGACTAGTGTACAGAATGCTATGGGGACCAAGCTATTTTTTAGTACGACTTTCCATCCACAAACAGATGGTCAATCAGAACGGATAATTTAAACTCTATAAGATAGCTACGAGCCTGTGTCATTGAATTGCGATGTAATTCAGACGATCATTTACCTCTAATTGTGCAATGCCAAATTAATTTTAATGTATTTAAAATTAATTTATAAATATAATTTTTTAAATTTTTGATTTTTAAATTAATGTAAAAATGAAGGAAAATAGGTTAAGGATGAAATTAAAAATAATTTTGGGAAATATGGCTGAAACTTTGGGTTCTGGGAGTATTTTCGAAAGAAAAATCAGAAACCAGAGGTTAAAATGCAATTTAAGAAAGTTGTGCCATGTAGAATGCCCAGTCAACAGCCCTGTCGAACCGGAACGCGCTGTGTAGCAACAACGCTGACGCAGTGCCATACGGGAGGCCACGCAGGTAATCCACAAGCCCATGATCGAACGACCAACATCTATTCCCGTGCGCACGGACGACCCGGATGCATCTCCTCCTCAGACGCAATCGGACAGTCAGATTTAAATGCGATCAATGGTCTAGATCAACTTTCTATTTAATCGCGATCGGACGGTACAGATCAAATACGATGAATGGCTCAGATTAAAAGGAAATAGATATAAATACCCTCTTCACACCAAACCTTAACCCTAGCGGCCATAGACCCTCGCCAGAGAAGAAGACCTAACCGCCTCGAAGGGAAGCTACTGTCATCCGCCGCCGCGCCGGAGTCACTTCCGACCGCCAAAAGAGGTAAAAAAAAATTTCTTTGCTCGAAATTATATTTTAAAAACCCTCGTGGCCAAATTGGAGCCAAAAGAACAGCGGATTAGCCAGAAACTGCGGGTAAAGCCCATCGGCGCCGCCACAAGAAATTTTAAAAACTACTTCCGATGAGGCCTTTCCCCATTCCCATTCTACGTAATTCTTTCACCATTACAACCATTGTTTCCTCATCTACAGGTTGACCGAAGCAAAATATCCAACCGCAAAGTGAGTCGGTATAGCCGCCGCACGAGAGAACCCTGTCGCCGGTGAGTTTTGATTTTTAATTTTTTGTTTTACCAGTTGAGGCTCTTTAACGTGTTTTTTCGTAGAGATTGATTCAAAACCGATCTAATTCGGTCGAACATAGCCGAACTGAGGTAAACCACCGTTGCAGGCAGCGAAACCATCGCCAGAGCCAAAATTTCCGAATTGGCCAAAAAGAGGTCCTAACATTGATTTTTGATTTTTGGGATATTTATAGGAACTTATAGTGTATTTTAATCCCCGAAAAAAAATTCAAAAAATCTAGGGATCACCAGTAGGCACAGTCAATAAGTTTAGCTTTTCGAACATCAATTTGAGTAAGAATCTCTCACCCTATTCTCTGTTATAAAATTGAAGTTAAATTAACAATAAATATGGTGTTTTGTGCAATTTAGAAAATATCCATAATTAATTACGGGTTACTAATGGAGCCATAACCGAAAATTATTCATTGTTAATTTTGTTGATTGATTTTATAGTTTAAATGCATAATAGTATCTTATTGATTAATTTTATAGGTTTAAATGCATGTATCGTTCGTTTTATGTGATTACGGTTGAATTGGAAAACTAAAGATTAAAGATAAACGACGAACTGCGTGATTAAGTGAATAGATAAAACAGCAGCCTTACTGGATATGGCGGGAGATTGTGGACAGACTGGGTACATATGGAACCCTACTGTGAATGTTGCCTCATACCGGACTGGGTATCGAGGCTTAGTAATTTGGTACTCATACCTAACTGAGAATGGGGACGGCCCGTTTCACCCTCATACTGGACGGAGTATTAAGATTTTTTAATTTGACACTCATACCAGATGGGGTATAGGAACGACCCGTTAATTGAAAATATTAAAAAAATGAATACACGCGTTGTGGGGATGTTCCTATGATCCCCCGTGGATACTAGTATGCTGATAAAAGAGAAAAATTAATATTCCAACTGATTGCATATGAAATCATGATATGTGTTATGTTATTGACTCTACAGGTTATTTTTGTAAATCTCGCTACGGTTAGTAGACGGTAAACGATTTTGTTATGATAAATGAATTTACTTAATTAAAAGCTCCATTAGTTGTTTTATAAATTCTACCGACCTTCATTTCTGTGTCGGTGAGTAGCGTGATATTCTTACTGGGCTAGTGTAGCTCATTCCTTCATTAGTCATTTCAGATCAAGAGAACCAGGATCCAGATCCCGATCCACAAGAAGATTGCGAGTAGAATACCAGTTTTATTTATTTTTCGTTTATTTCCTTAATTTTTTGTATTTCCTTCAAAAGGGTAATTTCCATAGCACTAATTGGTACTTTAAATTATTGTGTAAGAAATATAAACCCTAACTAATTATTTTGCTTTCGCACTTAATTTATGATTTGTTTTCTTTGGAATTTTTGGGGTCGTTTCAGTTGGTATCAGAGTCGCGTTCCTCAGAACCATTCCTTACATAAAATCCTTAGGAAACATCAAAAACAATGAATTATCACTCAACCATTCCTTGTGAAAAGCAAGTATGAATATATGAGGAGATGAAGACCCCACTAAACTGAGCAACCCGGGAGGGTTCACTTCAAAAGGATATTGACCGGTTATTTGAGATGCTGGAGAGACTTATTATTGCCCAACAAACCCAAGAGGAAATGAGGGAGCTACCTGACCTCCCCCACTACCACAGGTTGAGCCACCGCTGCAACGAGAGGATCTCGAGCCACCTCTGTATGACCCTACTTTTCCATAGTATCACCCAACACACCGTAGTATGATTCGGTGCTCCAACCACAGTACCACCCGGCACCATCACAGTATGGCCCAGTACCCAAACCGCATTACTCGGCACCACCCCAATACAATCCGGTGCCTCCACCGTATCATCAAGTACCACTGTAGGGCCACCCAGTACATCCTCAGCACAGTTCAGCCCTTCTTATTATGGACCCAGCCTACATCGAGAAGTATAAAAGACTAAACTCATCCACTTTTGCGGAGGGATCCTCCTTTGAAGAGGCCGAGTACTGGTTAGTTGAGATAGAGAAAACCTTCACGACTCTTGGGGTGATTCCTGAATAGAGAGTCATCGTTGCTACCTACATACTAGTGGGAGATGCAGGCCACTAGTGGCAACTCAAGCAGGCCACCCTGCCTTTTTCAGTCACTTGGGACTAGTTCCTGATAGCCTTTCATGCAGAGTACCTTCTAGAGCATTTTCGACATCTGAATGAGATGGAGTTTGCACACCGCAGACTAGTATCTACTGCACATGTTCAATATAACAAGAGATCCAGACCGATGACTCAGGCTCCTCCTCAGATTCCCGCGACAGGATGTTGTAGGACCTGTCAGCATTGTGGCAAAGATCATGGGTATTGACCCTACTATCGCCTCAACAACACCTGCCGTATATGTGGTAGCGCCCAACAGTATATAAGGGAGTACCCAAGAAACCAGAACTAGGCCAGACCTCCTATACAAGGCAGGGCTTACAACCTCACTCAGCATGATGCAGAAGTTGAGAGTCACATTTTTAAGAAAGGGAGATGGGATGTTGAGGTTATGTATTGACTACAAAGGCCTGAAAAAGGTCACGATCAAGAACAAGTACCCCCTCCCCAGGATCGATGACCTTTTTGATCAGTTGTAAGGTGCCCAAGTCTTCTCCAAGACAAACCTACATTAAGGTTACCATCAGAAAAAGATTAGGGCAGAAGACATTCCCAAAACAGTCTTTCGAACTAGGTACGGACACTATGAGTTCCTAGTCATGCCATTTGGACTAACCAACGCTCCAGCCATCTTCATGGACTTGATGAACAGGATTTTTAGACAATTTCTGAATCAATTCGTTATTGTGTTCATTGATGATATCTTTGTTTATTCAAAAAGCAGAGAGGAACACGCTCACCATCTAACTCAAGTTTTGCAGGTTCTCAGAGAAAAGAAAATGTATGTAAAGTTGAGTAAGTATGGGTTCTAGATTGAACAGACTACCTTCTTAGGGCACATCACATCAAAAGATGGAGTATAGGTGAACTCTGAAAAAATTAAAGCAATGCTCGGCTGGAAAAAATTTACCTCTGTTAAGGAGATCCATAGCATTTTAGGGATGGCAGGTTATTACCACAGGTTTGTGGAAGGGTTTTCTAGCCTAACTGCTCCTCTGACTCGGCTCACAAAGAAGAACGTCAAATTTGAATGGAATGAGGACTCTGAAAAAAGTTTTTTGAAACTAAAAACTGGTTGAGTACCGCACTTGTGATAGCCTTGCCGAAAAAATCGGGTGGATATACAGTTTATAATGATGCCTTTTACCTAAGGTTGGGTTGTGTTTTGATGTAGCATGGGAAGGTCATACTTTATGGATCCAGGCAGTTGAAGAGTCATGAGAAAAACTACCTCACCCATGACTTAAAACTTGCTGCAATTATCCACGCCTTGAAGACTTAGTGCCACTACTTATATAGGGAGACCTTCAGATCTATAATGATCGCAACATGCGTTAGAGAAGGTAGATAAAACTCCTCAAGGACTACGATTGTAATATCTTATATCACCCGAATAAGGGTAACGTGGTAACCGATGCACTTAGTAAGAAAAGTGTAGGTATATTAGCTCACTTGATGGTTTCACAATATAGAGTAATAGGGACCACACAACAGGTACGACTTCAGGACCTGAAAGAGTCACATGTTTGGCCCACCTAATCATTCAACCTGAGTTAATCCAGAGAATAAAGGAAGCTTAGTCCGCTAATTCCACCCTACCAGTCCTCAAGAAGATGCAGAACAGGGAGTTAATTCAGAATTTTGAGTCTCTGCCAATGGGTTGCTCAAATTCCAAGACAAGGTGTGTGTTCCAAGCGACAATGAGTTAAAAAAAGGACATCATAACAGAGACCCATAACTCAAAGTTTGTCATGCATCCCGGAAGCACCAAGATGTATAAAAGTATGTAATCCTGATTTTGGTTGAATGAGATGAAAAGAGATGTGGCTGACTTTGTTTCTAAGTGTTTGGTATGTCAGTAGGTCAAGGAATAGCATAAACGCCCAAGTGGGTTACTTTAGTCATTACAAATTCCGGAGTTAAAGTGGGAACATATCACCATGGATTTCGTGACAGGATTGCCTAAGGCACACTCAGGACATGATGCCATCTGGGTAATTGTTGACCGGCTTATCAAGTCTTCCCACTTCTTGGCCATCAGAATGACCGACCTCTTAGACAAGTTAGCAAGAATGTATATCCGGGAGATAGTCAGATTATACGGAATGCTAGTGACAGTAGTGTCCGACAGGGACTCCAGGTTCACTTCTCGGTTCTGGTCTAGCTTTCAGCAAGCCATGAAAATGAAATTGTCCCTCAGTACTGCATTCCACCCTCAGACCGATAGATAGTCAGAAAGGACGATCTGCACACTCGAGGATATGATCAGAGCTTGTGTTCTTGACTTCGGAGGCCATTGGGATGATCATCTACCCCTTATAGAGTTCGCCTACAACAACAGCTACCAAGCAAATATTGGCATAGCTCCGTACGAGACATTGTATGGTCGCCCATGCAGATCACCAATATATTGGGAAGAAATGAGGGATAGGAAACTGTTCGGCCCAGATCTCGTAGATGAGACTATAGGCAAAAGAGTTAAGATCAGAAAGAATATTCAAACGGTTCAGAGTAGGCAGAAGAGTTATGCGGACACCCGAATGAGAGATTTAGAATTTAAGAAAGGTGATCGGGTGTTCCTTAAGGTTACTCCTTTCAAGAAAATCTGTAGGTTTGGCAAGAGGGGGAAGCTGAATTCCTGGTTTATTAGGTCATTTAAAATATTAGACAGAATTGATACCACCGCCTACAGACTAGCACTGCCCCCAGAACTTTTCAGGGTCCATAATGTGTTTCATGTGTCCATGCTACGCAAGTCAACCCGAATCCCTCTCACGTCTTGGCCCACGATCATATTTCACTCTAAGAGGATCTGTTCTACGAGAAAGTATCGGTCATTATTGTGGACCGAAAGAGCAAATTGCTCTACAACCAGAAAATTTCCTTTGTTAATGACCTATGGCAGAATCACACACCGAGAGAAGCCACATGGGAGCTAAAATTAGACTTTAAAGTCTAATACCCCCAACTGTTTGATTGAGCGATAGGGAGAAATATTTGAGGGACCAAATTTCTTTTAAGGGGGTGGGGGGGAGAGAGTTGTAATGCGCAATTAATTTTAATGTATTTAAAATTAATTTATAAATATAATTTTTATATTTTTATATTTTAAATTAATGTAAAAATGAAGAAAAATATATGAATGATGAAATTGAAAACAATTTTGGGAAAAGAGGTAAAAATTTAGGTTCTGAAGGTATTTTTGAAAGAAAAATTAAAAATCGAAGGTTAAAACATAATTTAGAAAAGTTATGCCATGTAGGATACCCAATCAGCAGTCCCGTCGAACCGGAACGCACCGCGTGGCAACAGACACTGATGTGGCACCATGCGGGCAATCCGCATGCCTGCAATCGAACGGCCCAAATTCGCTCTCGTGCACACAGAAAGCCCGGATGCATCCTTTTCCCATACGCGATCGAACGGTCATATTTAAATGCGATCAACTGTCCAGATCTACTTCTTATTTAATCGTAATCAGACGGTCCAGATCAAACGCGATGGACGGCCTAAATTAAAAGGTGACAAATATAAATAACTATCTTCATACCAAACCCTAACCCTAGCCGTCAGACATCCTCATCGGAGAAGAAGACCCAGCCGGTGGGAAGGGAAGCCGTCGCTACCCGCCATCGTGCTGGAGCCACTTTCAACCGCCAAAAGAGATAAAAAAAAAATTTCTTTGCTCGAAATTCAATTTTAAACACCTCCATGGTCAAATTGAAGCTAAAAGACCAGCAGATTGGCTGAAAACCACGAGTGAAACCCAGCGGCAACGCCGCGGTAAATTTTAAAAATCGCCTCCGATGATACCCTTCCCAATTTCCATTCTGTGTAATTCTTTTACCATTGTAACTACCGTTTCCTCCTCTATAAGTTGACCGAAGCAAAACACTCAACTACAAATGTGAGCTGGCGGAACCGACACACTCAAGAAACCCCCACCGGTGAGTTTTGATTTTTTAATTTTTTTTCGGTCAACCGATGCCCCTTAACATGTTTTCTCGCAGGAACTGATGCAAAATCGGCCGAATTTGGTCAAAAAGGCCAAAAATAGTTAACCCAGGGTAAACCACCGCCATCGCCAGAGCACAGCGGAGCCGCCATGGCGAAATTCTGAAATTCGCTAAAAAGAGGTCCTGACACCGATTTTGGATTTTTGGGATATTTGTAGGTACTTGTAGTAATTTCCGAAGAAAAATTCAGGAAACCCGGGAACCGCTAGTAAGCGCAATCAACAAGTTTAGCTTATTGGACATCAATTTGAATAAGAATCCCTCACCCTATTCTCTATTATGGAATTAAAGTCAAATTAACAATAAACACGATGTTTTGTGCAATTTAAAAAATATCTATAATTAATTACATGTTACTAATGGAGTCGAAACTGAAAATTATTCACTGTTGATTTTGCTGATTGATTTTACAGTTTAAGTACATGATAGTATCTGATTGATCGATTTTATAGTTTTGAATGTATGTATCGTTTGTTTTATGTAATTACAGTTGGATTGGAAAACTGAAAATTAAAGATAAACGGAGAATTGTGTGATTAAGTGAATGGATGAAACGGCAACCTTACTGGATATCCCAGAAGATGGTGGACAGACTGGGTGCATAGAAAATCCTACTGTGAATGTTGTCTCATACCGGACGAGGTGTCGAGACTTAGTAATTTGGCACTCATACCATATGGGGTATGGGGACAACCCATTTCACCCTTATACTGGACGAGGTATTAACGTTTTGTAATTTGGCTCTCATATCGAACAGAGTATATGGACAGCCCGTTAATTAAAAATATTAAAGAAAATGGTTCACACGTTATGGGGGTATTCCTATGAACGCCCATGGATACCAATAGGTTGATAAAAGAGAAAAATTATTGTTACAACTGATTGCATATGAAATCATAATATGTGTTACGTTATTGACTCTACATGTTATTTTTGTAAATCTCGCTACACTAAATAGACAGTAAATGATTTGTTATGATAAATGAAATTATTTAATTAAGAGCTCCATTAGTTATTTTATGATTTATATCAACCATCATTTTTGTGTCGATGAGTATTGTGATATTCTTACTAGGCTAGTGTAGCTTATTCCTTCATTAATCATTTCAGATCAAGAGCACCAGGATCCAAAGCCCGATCCACAAGAGGGTTGTGAGTAGGATGCCAGTTTTATTTATTTTTCATTTATTTTCTTAACTTTTTGTATTTTCTTCAAAATGGTAATTCTCGTAGCACTATTTGGTACTTTAAGTTATTGTGTAAGGAATGTAAACCCTAACTAATTATTTTGCTTCCACACTTAATTTATGATTTATTTCCTTTGAAATTTTTGGGGTTGTTTTAGATTGATTTCGCGTATAACAATAATTATCAATCCAGCATTCAAATGGCACCCTATGAGGCTTTGTACCAAAGACCTCACATATTACCTATTTGTTGGGAAGAAGTTGGAAAACAAAAACTGGTTGGACCTGAATTAGTGGAAGAAACTACAGAGAAAGTGAAATTGATCCGGAAACATCTTCTGATTGCTTAAAATATACAGAAAAGTTATGCCGATAATCGAAGAAGAGATTTAGAATTCGAAGTAGGCAACCATGTATTTCAAAAAATCTCACCAATTAAAGGGATCATGAGATTTAGGAAGAAATAAAAACTTAATACTCGGTTTACTAGACCTTTTGAGATGTTGGATAGAGTGGGAGCTGTCACCTACCGTTTAGTATTGCCACCTGAGTTAGTCAACATACATAATGTCTTCCATGTGTCGATGTTGAAGAAATATCACCCAGATCTATCACATGTACTTCAATATGAACCCTTTACACTTCAGGATAACCTATCCTACATTAAGCTTCCTGCGCGGATAGTGGATCGCAAAGAAAGGACATTACAGTCCAATGTAATCTCCTTACTAAAAATACTATGGCAGCACCATTCGATAGAAGAAGCCATATGGGAGCTAGAAGAGGAAATGAAGCACAAATACTTGCATCTGTTTATGACTACTAGTAAGTCCAATTTGAAGGACCAAATTTCTTTTTAAGGGGGGGTGGATGTAATAGCTTGAAAATATCTCTGAGTTAATTTTTTATATTTGATATATTTAATTTAGCTTTACATGTGTTTGAAAATATATAATAAGGTTAAGAACATAGTTTAAAGTTAAACAGAAAAAGGATGGATAAGGATGAAGGAGCTAGAATACTCATGAAGAGACATGAGAAAATGTGGGAATAATGAAGTGGTATAATAAAAAGTGACAACTATTAGATAAAATGACATAACAAAAAATGACAACTTTTAGATAAAGTAACGTGAAAAGTAGTAACCTTTTAGATAAAGTGGCACGTGAAAAGACCTTTTAGATAAAACAACATGTGAAAAGTGGTAACCTTTTAGATGATGTGACATGTGAAAAGATCTTTTAGATAAAACGTAATGTAAAGAGTGGTAACCTTTTAAGTGAAGTAATATGATGAAAGGTGACATATGAAATAGTAAGACGGAATGGTAGCAACCTTTCCTTTGTGGCTCCCTACTCCTATAAATAGGGGATAGGAGAAGTGATGAACAAACATTCCGAATGAGAGAAAAATAGTAAGAAGCATAGAGATGAAGAAAGAAGAAGGAATACAAAGTTTGTAATATTTGAGAGTATTTTGAGGTTTTAAATAAAAATCTTTGGAAAAATTTACTAAATTTGTGAGAGCAGAGAAAGAGGAAGAGAAGAAGAATAAGGCTTATGATCAAAATGAAACTATAAACCATTAGAAAAGAAAGTTCTTTTCTTAAGTTTTGAAGTTCGGTTTTTATTTGATTTTTGGGATTAGTTTTTGAGTATCGTGTTGGATATTTTTGAGTTAAAGAAGTGATCAAAAATTATCTCGAAACTCTGCCAATTTTTTTGAGGAAAAAGTTATAAATAAAGTCAGAATTTTACCGGAATTAAGACTACGACTGCTAAAGACCTAAGGTAAGTGGATATTATGAATTCATACCCTATGTAGTTTTGAAGTATTTTATGTATTTTTAGTATAAAACTGTGCACGTGTTTAATTTGGTTTCCGCATTTACTAAGTAAGTAGTTGTTAAAGTTTTATTTCGATATAAGTGTTATTTCGCTTTGTGTTTTTGATATGTGTGCATCACTCATTATAGGAATGAATTATTCTGAAAGCACCTGCATTATGTTAGGCTTCAATCTGGCCATACATAACTGTTCGTATTCGGGTGTATTGGCGAATTAATAAGTGTGTACTCATACATAACTGTTTCATGTTGGGGTGTATGCGGAAAAAATCTGATCTGCGTGCCTTAACCGTTCAGTGTTCGGGGATAGCAGTGTTTCAAGGTACTCATGTATGTCATTCCATGTTCAAGTACATGAGGAACTAGTGATAAATATATGTGTCTACGCATAATGTATGGTAACTGATTGATCCTCTATAATAATGATGAAGTATACAACATGAATCTGTTTTCTGGTTTGTGCTTTTGTCTTCTGATTTGTATCTGTTTTGGAAAGATTATATGATATATGTTCTGTTATATGTAAAAAAAAACTATATATTGCATGTACTATGTTGTGATTTCATAATATTGCTTATTGAGATATTTTATCTCACCCCTCATCACCCTCCAGATATTGAATATACTGCTGCAAAATGAGTGGTGATACGAATAAAATTTCTGAAGTCTAGACTCTAATATTAAGGTTACTTTTCGTACTTTTATTTAGTAATGTAAGTAAGAAAATTTAAAGTCTCGTACATAAAATTTAAAGTCTCGTACATATATTTATGTTTTATATTTAAGAGATATAACACTTCTGCGACTCTTTTATTATTAATAAAGTTAAGTTATTTTACTTAACTCGAGTCTATATGATTTAAATGAGTATGCTCCAATCATTACCCTATAAGACGATGTGTGGTTCGTGACAGTGGACACGTTAACATTGGTTCCACGTGGGAAGCCACGCGGGCGATCGATGTGTCAGCGAATCCAATGGCCCAAATCGCATCCCACGCACACGGACGGTTAAGATGCGTTTTTTTTTTAAAACATGATCAGACAGATGAGATTGATTGCGATGGAAGGCTCAGATTCACACACGTGATCGCCCTAAACAGGCAACGATCGGATGGTTCTTCTTGCTCGACGTCAACGTGGACGAATGACCAAGATCAGAGGGAAGAGAGGTTTTTAAACCTCTTTTCAGTCAGCCTTAAAACCTTAGTCGACAACCCTGACTAGAGAAGAATAAGAAGAATGGTCGGAGGGAAGACCAATTACCGGAGGGACACCGTCGCCGCCGCACCGAAGCCACTACCGATATCGAAAGAGGTAAAAAAAGAATTTTCCACTCGGAATTGAATTCTGAGCCTCCCACACCCATATCTGAGCAAAAAGGGCAGTGAGTGAACTGGAAAACATAAGCGAAGCTCAGTTGAGCCGCCACATCCACAACCCAAAAACCTCTCTGATGACCCCTTTCTCGTTTCCCATTCCCCTCGATTTTTTGACCACTTTGTTACTCGTCCTTTTCTAGTGCAGGTTAGCCAAAGAAAAACCCCGATCGCGAAGGAGGAACGGCAGAGCCGCTGCACTCGAAGACCCATCCAGTAACAGGGTTTCGGTTTTCTTTTTTTTCAGCCAACAAAGCCTCCTAACTTGGTTTTTCGCAGGTTTTCATGCAAAATCGACATAAACTAGCCAAAAACGGCCAGGCCTAAAAGAGCTGCTACCATGTCGGAACCCTAAATTGGTCGAAAAAGTTTAAAAACACATATTTTGGCCTTTTGGAGTATTTTTGGATACGTTACGCATATTTTTAATTTCAGCAAAAAAAATTCAGGAAACTTAAGGACCGCTAGAAAACACAGTGAAAAGTACAGTATTTCGAACACCGATCCGAAGTAAGAATCCCTCACTCTTTTTTCCGTTATGGTAAATTGAAGCTTAATAATCAATAACATTGTACAGGTCACCAGTGGAACCAGAACTGGTCAGTATATGGTTTATCTGTGTTGTCCATTTGTTTCTATATTGTCTTAATCACTTACTGTTGTATCGGGTGCTTTAATTTATTAATTTTAATTGTCTTTTCAATTCTTAGTTTACAAAATCATTATATCCCTATCTATTGATTGATCTAAAATAAATGTTCTAATTGTGTTTTCTTAACTTATGTGTTGTCTATTTGCATGACTTGTTGTTATTGGTAAAAAATGAGATGTTGGTATGTGATTGGTGATTGGTTGATGATGTGAATCTATGTATAAAGGCTTACTAGGTACCTTGGAAAAGGGTGGACGAATCTATTACATAGAAAAAACTCTACTGTGGACATTACCTCATTCGAACGGGGCTGAGAAGTCTCATATCGGATAAGGTATTGAGGCGATGATATGTTTGATGCCCATTATCGGACGGAGTATGGGGACAACCGGTTAATCAAAAAATTAGATATTGGATTCATGTGTAGGAGCATATCCTTATGGACCACCAGAGGTCCTGATAAACAGATAAGTTTATCATTATTGCTCATTTGAAAATAAAATCAAAATACTATTCGGGTTATCATTTTCATAGGTAGGTTTTGGAAACTCATAAGGGTAATTATGAAACTTACGTTTTTATATTGAATAAATTTATTTAAGAAAATAAATGGTTTCATTGGATGTTTTATGAATTTTTACTACCCTTTAGTTTTTCGTATCGGTGTTAAGTGTGATATTCTTACTGGGTTAATGTAGCTCATTCTCTTATTTAGTCATTTCAAATCAAGAAGATCAAGATCAAGATCCTGAACAGTAAGAGGGTTATGAATAAAGATTACCTCCCGGACCCCATCAGAGTTGTCCAAAATATGTTAATCTTATAGGATTTTTATTTCGTTATTTTGAACTTCCATAAAGGGACATTTCCGTAACCTTGTTGGGTATTCTAATTTACTGTATAAGAAATGTAAATATTAAATTCTAAATTGCTTATACTTATAATTAATACAATTCGATATTTCTATTTTCTTAAGTTTTGAGCCTCTACAAATATATTAACATAAATTATAAATATATGTTATCTAATGATAAAATTTTAAATATTATCCACTTAAATTTTAAAATATAAAAATAAAATTAATATAATAATATAATATAATTATTTATATTACATAAAAATGAAATATTATCAACTCAAATTTTAAAACATAAACATAAATTTAATATAATAACATACATAATTATTATATATTTGAAAATTTTAAAAATGAAAATAAAATTTAATTTTTAATTGACTACAATTCATACACTTTATAATTTTTAAATATAGAAATAATGTAAATAATATATCATATGTTATAAATTAATTTCTAAAATTATAACCCATGTTACATAGACATCTATCTTTAATTTAGTGCTAAAAAGTCTGAAATTTGTTAATTAATAACAATTAATTAATATATTAATTTATTTATGAATTAATTTAAAATAAACCACATAGATGTTAAAGTAATTAGCAATTATCTTTTTATGTTTAAAGTTATACCGGTGAACGTTTTTTTTTTTCTAAAATTTCATTTCTTTTTCTTCATTAAAAAATTCTATATCTATATTTTAATTTTATTTAATATTTTAAATTTTAATTATTTGATATGTAAAATTAATAATAGATTATAGTTTTAATGCATAATTAAATAAACTTTATTTATATTTTTAAATTCACAACCCTATGTTTTATATTTCCACTTATTATAAAAAAATCCCATAATTATCTAATTTGATTGAATTTTAAATTAAGCATTCATCCACAATAGCACCCAACTTCGTTGTAGAGAAGAGAGGTGAGTGGGGAAACCTCAACACAGTTCATCATTGACAAGAAGAACTGAAAAACCTAGTCTCCATGCAAAATAATCTCTTCCTTCCTAGGGCAACATCTGTTTAGGCTGTGAAGCCTTTGCCAGTAATCGGCGTAGACAGCAGCCTGAAACCATGGTAAGCTTGCTCTGATCTTTCATCAAAGAAGCCAAAATCACAGTCAAGAATGTTTTCAGTGTCACTAAAGCTAGCAGCGAAAACGAGACTCCTGCTTTCCCACTCACTCATCCTCTACACCAACAATCTCCTTCCCTTTTCTCTTGTCTCACTTTCCTTCCACTACTCGACGGCCACGCTTAACCACCAACACTTCGGCCCCCTCAACTTCAATGCCAAGGACGTGGTGCTTTCATTTAAGGAATGGTTCAAAGCCAAAACCCCTACCGCCCCTTTGCTGGATCGAATTTTAGAGATCCTACGAGCCCCCCAGACCGAGGACGAGGAGCGAGCGGCGGATGTAGCGTTGTCCCACCTCGACCTTCAGATCTCCGAGGAGCTGGTTTTGCAAGTATTTTCTCACGCCAAGGGCGATGTACTCTCCTGCCTCAAGTTCTTCGATTGGGCTGGTCGTCAGCCTGGATTCAATCACACACGGGTAACCTTCCACGCCATCTTCAAGATCCTTTCCAAGGCCAAACTCATGTCTCTCATGTTTGATTTTTTGGACAGCAATCTGAAGAAGCAGATTTATGGACAGAAGGTCAGGTTATGCGATATTTTGGTCATGGGTTATGCGGTGGCTGGCAGGCCAGATACTGCGCTCCAACTGTTTGGTAGAATGCGCTTTCGAGGTCTGGACTTGGACAGTTTTGCTTATCATGTGTTGTTGAATGCATTGGTAGAGGGCAGCTGCTTTGACGCTGTGGACATAATTTTCGAGCAGATTTCGCGCAGGGGTTTCGACTGCCATGTGACTCACTCCATAATGATGAAGAGCTTTTGTCGGCAGAATCGGTTGGGGGAAGCAGAGGAGTATATACGCGGCTTGTTGAGTAGAGGGGAGGTTATAGATGATTTTGAATACGGATTGGGTTTTCTTGTTGATGCACTTTGTAAGAAGAATATGATGGAATGTGCGGGGAGGTTGCTTGTGGACTTTAAGGAGTCAGGTTCGGTACGAATGGGGCATGCTTATGGGATTTGGCTTAGAGCTCTTGTTCTTGCTGGTAACTTGGATGGGGCCTTGGACTTCTTGCAGAGGAAAAAGTCGCTGGAAGGTTATGTTCCAGATGTTTTTCGGTATAACTCTTTGGTGTGTCAGCTTCTGAAGGACAACAAGCTTACAGAAGTGGCTGACATATTGCTAGAGATGAAGGAAAATCACATTTCTCCTGATGAAATCACCATGAATGCTGTATTGTGCTTCTTTTGCAAAGCAGGAATGGTGGATATTGCGCTGGACTTGTACCAATCAAGGTCAGAGTTTGGTCTCACACCTAATGGCATGGCTTACAACTACTTGATCAGCACTCTATGTGGAGATGGAAGTGTTGATGAGGCTTACCATGTGTTGAAGCATTCTATTGATCAAGGCCATTTTCCTGGTAGAAGGACATTCTCAATTATTGCTAATGCTTTGTGTAAGGAGGGGAAGCTTGACAAGATGAAGGAGTTGGTTCTTGTTGCCTTGGAGCGCAACATTAAGCCTAGTGATTCTACATATGATAAATTTATAACAGCTCTCTGTAATGCTAGGAGAGTGGAAGATGGATATTTAATACATGGAGAGCTCAATAGAACAAATAGAGTTGCTAAAAGGTCTACTTACTTCCATTTAATCAACGGTTTCAACAAGTCAAGTAGGGGAGATATTGCATCCAGGCTTCTAATTGAAATGCAAGATAAGGGTCACCCTCCAACTAGATCACTGTTCAGAGCTGTTATTCGTTGCCTATGTGGTATGGAAAATCCAGAAAATCAGTTCCTCAGGTTACTGGAGATGCAGTTGTCTCATCGTGAACCTAATTGCCTGGTTTATAATTTTTTCATTGATGGAGCTGGATATGCCAGAAGGCCAGAGTTGGCTAGAAAAGTATTTGAGATGATGCGAAGAAGTGGGATTGAGCCATTTCTAAGTTCTAAGATCCTTATGCTGCAGAGCTATCTAAAGAATTACAGAATTTCTGATGCTCTAAATTTCTTTAGTGATTTACGCCAGCAGAGTAGAATTGAGAAAAAACTTTACAATACCATGATTGTCGGTCTCTGCAAAGTAAACAAGGGCGATATTGCACTTCATTTTTTGAAAGAAATGAGGGATAATGGATTGGTTCCCAGCACCGAAAGTTATGAATGCCTTATACAACTGCTGTGTGCAAATGGGGAGTATGACATGGCCATCAATCTTGTTAATGATTTGGAGAAAGCGGGACGTCATATTACATCCTTTATTGGAAACACTCTTTTATGGCATTCTTTGAAAAGTCAAGCTCTCTATGAGGCCTGGCTTCGATTGAGAGATGTTCATGATGAGACATCAGTTTCTTTGTCCCTTGGCCATCTCATTAAGTTGTTTTCTGGTGGCATCAATATAGAGATTCCTATTGAGAAGTTGGAAGCAGAGGTTGAACAGTGCTTTCGGCTTGATATTTATACTTATAATATCTTGTTGAAAAGAGTAAGCATGAGCCATGTTGATCATGCTTGTCAGATCTTTGACCGGATATGTCAAAGAGGGTATGAACCGAATCAATGGACTTATGATATATTAGTGCATGGCCTCTTCAGAAATGGAAGGATAGCTGAGGCAAAGAATCTTGTGGAAGAGATGTTCCGGAAGGGCTTTGATCTGACTGATCGCACCAAACTATTGGTTTAACTGGTAATAAGTAATTTTCTCAGTTCTAGTGTCAAATAACAGCTAAATGGTAAAAATTCGTAGGATGAGATACTTCTCCCTACCCCCCTGTGCATGATTTCATGATTATATACAATATCTGGTTTAAAATAATGGTTCTCTTCTTTTGGAAAATGATTTTTCCCACATTTATCACTCAGGAGAAAATACTGATGTAATATATGCACGTTGGCTGAAGTCATTTTCATTAAGTGTTTGAATTGCATTAGATAACTGATGTGGTTCTCAATGTAGTGCTATAATGAATTCTGAACAGTCTAAAAACTATATTTCAAAAGTTGTTCGTGAACTCTTTAATTTTAGTGTTATACCCGTATCGCTCATGATGCAACATCAGTATAGGTCTGGGATCTATGTCTGACACTTTATGTGCATGTTGAACACCTGATCTAGAACTGAAGGTTATATATGATAATATGAAGGATGATGGCTCAGATAGAACTTGAAGAAAAGAACTCAAATGAAAACTCATGTTCTTGTATTAGCGTGTAGGTTTTTTCTCATTTTCACTACAAACATGAATCTTCTATCTTTTTGTCACTGACATTAGAATTTTATGATTTACTATTTGCATCTTACTTTTTTATTCAATTTGGTGATAGAATAATTCAAACTGTATGTGTATATAGCAATCTATCATGTTTTCTAAGCGAATCTATTCGATAGCAACAATTCAATCCAGTTTTTGAAATTTACTTGAGTCTAGTTAAAACCAAATCTAATTAAATTTTTGAATCACTTATGTTTATTTTTACCTGTAAGTTATAATATTTATACAATTTGCTATGAAAACAAATGTTTCTTAGTTATCTATGGTAAAAAAAATTTAATATTTTAATTTTCGATCTTTTCTCTTAAAATATGTACATGACAGAAAGTTTTGTACAATGAACTATGCCTTGAATCCTATGATTTGATTAGATTTATTATTTTTTATTTGAAAAAATTAGTTTTTCGATCGGCAATTCAAAATCTTGGTTCATCAATTATGATATTTTGTAACTAAACATTGTATTTGGTTTTTAATATGACATAGGCTTAACTTCCTAAAAGCGTATATGAATTTGTTAGTTTTCATATTGAATGACTAAAATTATTATCTAGTTTTCGGACTCTTATTGACCTACTCCTCCTATCTATAACTATGAAAATTACCAAGTTGGACAATTAGACCCATACAACAAACACTTGCCCTCGAGTCTGAACAACACAGGATGTAATGAGAGTGGAGAATTTTGAAAGCATTTGTTCAAATACATGCATTGTTTATCATTCACCGATAGTGAGTGAAGAGCTTGGGAGTATGCTGATTTAGGAGCTTTGTACGAACGAACATGCGCCATGTTTTCCCTTTTAAAGTGAGTATAACCATATGTTGGTCCCTTCCTGTTTTTGTCTTGCTGTAACCTGGAGTTACTTCTTCGCTTCAACATCTTTAGGTTTCTGGGCCTCCTTCCCATCATTTTTCTTTATTTTTTCTGCATAGCTCTTTATATTGATAATGTGTACAGGTTGTAAATGATCTCTCTTTTCCAAGTGAGTATTTCCCTTTCCGTGATGATACATATCTGAGTTTTAGAGCGAAGGGTGACCAAGGAGAAACCTTTAAAGGATGCCATGACAAAGGAAAGGATCTTTATGGGCACTTCAACGAAAAGAAGCAAGAAGCTATTGAGTTTTTGAGATTGTCGTATCACTTCATAATTCTTTGTAGGACTGTGGATGTGGTTGTGTTGACAAATTTAGAGGCTCCATTATTGAAGACGAAACAACATTTCTACAACTTCCACCAAGCTTCTTAGCTTGTGTTCCACAACTAACAAGAGTTTGAAAAATAGTGGTGAAGTGGCAATCATCTTTTTCCACTTTTCAGGACTGCTAATTTGCAGCTGACTATAGAAAAAATATTAGTGTCTCTTTGTTTATCATCAACTAAATTATCATCCTCATAGGACACAACCAACCTCTACTCCTGGCATCTCCTCTTTCTGTTCCAATTTGACATGCAGATTACTTTTTTGGGCACTGGTAGCCCATATGTCCAGTAAGTTCACACTTGAAACAAACAATTTCTTTACCTCTGAAAAGAGTGTTAAAAAATATGTCGATTCACGCTTCAATGCACCTCTTGATTCGAAGGTTTCTTTTGAAGCTGATTCCATAACTGGAAACTCTATCTTTCTTAAAATTAGATTTTCCAAATCTTCTTCCCTGTCAAGAGCAGCTTGACACTTTTGAACTATGATTATTGGAGGTTGACAAATTAATCCCTTTTTAATTGTAGTCCTCAGTTCTACTTTAAATTGAGATGTCATATTACTATCTTCTTCTACCAATTATTTCAAAATTTTAATTCTTTAAACTTCTGTATATACTTGGTTATTGACTTCATTACCTTGAATCTAAGGTACAAACTTGTTCGTATATCTTCTCGAGTAGATAGGAGTTTGAATAATTTTTGTGGAGTGGCTTTCATCTCTTCTCATGTTTTAGTTGTAGTTTTTTTATTCTTCTTAGATTCTCATCCATAAGTACCAACATTTTTTTGCGATTTCAATCACTTTGCCAAATCTGACCTTTATACATGTGATTTATCGTATTCATTAATATATTTTTTCATTTAAGCCAATATAGGAAGAAATCAGAATCCGTTCTTCCGCCAAAGTCAGCAGCTTTGATTTTTACCTTTTTCATAATATCTCTAGTATTGTTAGTGGCTCTAGAGGTTTGTGCAACTAGAAGGTTTCGAAGTGGTGGAGCTACTTGTCCAGCATGCATTGTTTTAGTTGTTCCAAAATTATATTAATTGTATTTTGCATTGCCTTGAACCTGCTAGTAGTTTTTGCCTCATATTGCATTTTGCATAATATTTAATTCAGCATTAGCCACCATTTAAAAGCTTGAATTTGCAATCTGAATAGAAACACAAAACAATCAAAATTTTTGAATTAGTGTTGAATCCCAGAAAACTGATATGGAAGAGACGTATTGAAATGGTGAACCAGTTTTGTTAAACCCTGTTTAAAAAGTCCAAAGGAGCTTTATTTTGCAGATGCCCACTTGTGGTTGTGTGCTTGGACCCATTACTGGTCCTTGCTTGCCAAAGTACATCAGGACTCCAGAGCTTGACTCACCTGGTGCCCCCTTGCAGATCGGCAGGTAGTGTGAGGTTTTATGGCTGAGACAGCAATTCTGTGGGGCAATGAAACTTCTTGATCTTTTCGAAGTGGTATGTTTTTCCAATAAATTTCTTGGTTGTGAATTAGGTACGAGTCAATTGGAGGCCTCTGATCCCGATGGCAGTGCATATGTCAATTAATGCGCCCTGGTTGTGGTCGATTTGCAACTGGCAGCTGATAGCTGTTTAAGGTTTGCAATTTTCAGTTTTGGGTTTTTTCCTCTTCCAGATGGGTGGGACCTGTTGGGTGTGATTTTTAGATTTTGGATTAGGAACTTCTAACTCTGATGCCAACTTATGTAGGACAAATTAAGGTTAATTTGCATACTTAGTGATTTAAGGATAAAAGCTCAGATATCACTGTTTTGATTTATTAAACATCGCAACTAAGAAGTCTTTGAGTGTTGAACATTGAGTTGATTACATCACACAACTAAAAAATCGAGAGAATTCTCAAGAATTTTATTGTCAAACCGAATTGTCTCAAAAATGATGTTATAAAAGGTACTTATAGTATTTCCCTAATAGAATTAGATTAAGAAATACTAATACTTATAAGATTAAGGACTACGACTAATAAAAGTACAAGAAACAATCATAATTGATTTAGGAAAAATTAATTAGATTCTAAATAGTTCAATACTAAAATTAAGGAAAAGTAACTTCCTAATAACATAGCTATCTCTCCAAAAAAAAGGGAAAGGAAACATAGCTATATGCACCATCATTAAGAATTAGTTTCTATCTATTATTGCAAAACTGTAAGGAAAGGTGATCAAACCAAGCTAAGTTGAACTCTGGAGATAGAGTTGCTAGATCTCTTGCACAGTGGGAGGCTTCAACTATTTTCACAAAATGACATTTTGCTCCACTTAGCTAGTTTTCATATAGTTTTCATTATGTTTTTCAGACAAATATTATATCTGATGTGGGATCTTGCTAGGGCAAGACATTTTTAGAGAAGATGTGACTTCATTTATTCTTTCTTATAGATTTTTTTTTTCCAATCTTTCTTCTGCGTTCTCTCTTTCTTTTTTATTGAGCAATGAGTGGGGAAATCTTTCTGGATTGCATTGACATCAAGCTCAAATATGAGTTCTATATATGAAAAGGGCCTGAATATATGTTATTCTTGCTTAAACGACAGATCCTCCATGTGGTCCTTAAAGGATTTATTTATGTTTTTAGTTGTTCGCGGTTGTTCTTGTAAATTCCTTTGTTGAAGTTACTGTTATTCTCTTTTAAAACTATAAAGCCGTATGCTTAAACTACGAGTAGGAAGAGAAACATGGGATTGATTTATTTATGTTATTTTTTACTTATAGAGTACTTGAAGAATGCAACCTTTGTAAATTCCTGTTGAAATATTTGCATTTAAAACAGAATTCTAGTACAGCCTCCTACAGGCCAAGGCACATGAGTTTCTTCAGGGATTTTGCTGTTATCAATTCACGAAAGGAAACTGGGAGGGTGAATTATATTAACTTGGCTTCCTTTTCTGTTTTTGTTTTATTGATTTCTTGTTCTGTTTGTGAGAGGATACCTTGTACTTGTTTTTTATAAACTCTTTTCTTCTTATTATCATATTCTTTTTCTAGAAAAAATAATAATTGTGCAGGAAAGAAATAGATGCTCATAATGGAGAAATTAATTTCGAGAAAGCTCTGTTATTTTTTAGGTACCATCCATCTAGCAAGTTAACCTGTGATGGCAGAAGGTATTATGCCTTTTAACAGTTTGTAAATGTTAGATTTCTAATGTCAAATCTAAACGGTTCACTTGATTTAGTATTATTGGTTAAAATATCTTTTCTGAACTCGGTTAAGAAGGATCAAAGTTTGGTGCATTATTTTGAAGCTAAAGCATCATAGAATTTCCTTCATCAAACTTGTTATTGTGCATGGATCTTGTTAATTTGTTATCTTGTATTTTTTGTTTTTTCGCATTAGATTCGGTTATCATCTATTAGCAAACATGTGCTGCCCTTGGTCTTGGATTGTTGAGTGTTTCAGTGTTGTGGGTGCTTTCAATGCTTTCTGTTGCATGCCATCAAGAAATCATGTACAAAAGCACTTCCTCTTTGGAGTCTATTGCTACAAAAGAATGAAACAAGTCTTGGAGCTGATGTGGAGGCCAGGAACCTGTCTGACTTTGCTGTCCATAAATTTTTACTGTGACCTTGTATCATATGGAAAGAAAGAGTTCATTGCACAAGTTAGATGTGTACTTTCTTGATGCAATATACACTTGGATTTTTATACTAAGAGATTTATTAGTACCTTTAGATAAGAATTCTGTATCTTGGAAGTTGTAACATCTACCATGCATAGAGATAGTAGTTATTGTACAGGTAAAGTAGCAATTTTTGGAGTAAGTAGTTATCTGGTGCAAAGGAGGAAAAGACTTTCAGAAAGATTTAGTGTATATAAGGACTTATTAAGTAGCTTAGAAGATTTTCTTTAAAAAAAAAGACTTGAATTCTTATCATAAAATCCTATTATATTAGATGCCATGCTTTTGTGTTTTATTGCATTATTTATACGGGTACCTTAGCATAGTTTTATTCAGCTTATTATGATTATGATTAAATAGTATTTGTAATTTAAATCATTGGGAAGTTGATGAATGGATCTCTCTCTTTACAAGTTTGATTCAGTTCATGTTCATACTTCGGACTATCATCATCTTGTGCCGGAAGGCACTATGGTAGTTTCCTTAAGTCTTTTTACCAGCACCTACAGACGGATTGATATTTTGGAGTCTTTCACTGGAAACAAGTTGGACCAGAGTCAGCCCCTTGTATTGCCTTTCTCGCTCGGGAGGCAGTGTAGCGGAGGATTTGGACATTAGATAACTTGTGGGAAAGTCTAGAATTTGCCTAATGGTTGTTCTCTATGCATCCAAGAGTTTTAGGTTCACTGGTGATCTTCTTGCTTGGTTTACTGAGACTAATGCTTTTGGATTTGGCTCTCTCTCCTTAAATCTCACCTGGATCATGAGTTGCTTTGTTTGAGATAAATCATGGGTTTAAAGTGGGATATCAGGTTGAAAAACTCTAAAACCAAACTCATCACTACTATTTTCTTCCCATCATTTTGGCTATTTGGAAGGAGAGTAGTAGAAGAGTTTTTGAGAATTCTGTCTCTTGCTTTCGGTAAGGAGCGGTAAGGAGCATTGGTCTAGCAGTCATTTTATTATGTTCAAATGCTACCTCATTTTATATATGTAATAATCAAATTATTATTCGAATTGCTTACAATAATGTCTTTCAAAAATATGCCAACTATACTTGAATCAACTATCAACTATCATTTTGTTTGTCATCATATTATCCAAGGCACTTTGTAATTCAATTTGTATGGCTCTTATCAACCAATAGTTCACACTTTGACCAAGACTTTTTCTTCTAAGCATTTTGAAGATTTTAGTTTCTTGAGTCATATTGGTTTCAAGACATATTACTCTTTCTATATCTAAGCAAATAATTAACAAATCAACATTTTTTTTTTTCAAAAAAGCCTGAATTAAATTTGAAACAGGAATTTTTCTAAACAGAAAAAAAAAAAAAAAAAAAAGAAGGATAAGAGTGATTTTAAAATCCAAGTCAGTCAAAATGTAAGAGAAATCAACCGACTCAAATTAACCTAACTTGAAGGTATCAATGAGCATCTCTAATTTATTAAACTAAAAAGGCTAAATATAGGAGTGTTGATCTAATTACCAAAAAGATATATATGATTAAGTCTTATCTCCTAATGATAACAATTTTGGCCTCAAAATGACCCTTAACAAACTGCTTCTTGAATGGCTACCCACACATTTCCCAGCGACATTATTATGATTCACATTCTCAAACCTTATTTTCTATTTTCTACTTTCTTTCTTTCTTGTTTCTGATCTCTTTTGAATCTCTCTTTCTCATGGAAACTCCTGGAACGTCACCTGCAGTCGGGATCTCAAAAAACACGTTTGCCTTCAAAGATATGTGTAAAGTCTACAAATCACTTGTCATGAGATGGAATAATCATGATCATCAACACCATCATCATAAAAGTGTTAGTTCATATAAAGTCGATGCTGAATCCGTACGTCCTCTGATTTATTATCCACTATTTTCATAGCATTCATGCATGCTAAATCTCTAACATCCACACAAACACGAATTTCTGCTATATAAAGAAGTCTGTGTATGCTTCATATGATTCTTTTTCTCTAATTCAATTACTTCCTTGGCATTTTTATAATCCTGTTTTAGCTTTAATCTTTTCTACATTGTATTTGAGCATTAGATCTACAGCATTATATAAGAGTAACAGAAGTTTATTAGACATACCTAGGCACTAATTTGATGTTTAAATCAATATCTTGTTTATAGTGAGAGGATAAAAATAACACGAGATATATAAGATGACTAAGATTGTATTGTTGTCTTGTGCATGATGAGACAAATAACACATACATATACAATCAATCATAAGGTATTGCTGGAGTTTCTCATCATCCTATGTATGCATATGACTTGAATGTTCAGTCCCTGAATAGCAAATTTGAAGAGGAGAAATTCACAGAAGCTGCAAGTCCTGATAGCTTTAAGCTCCGAAGTGTAGATGACAGCAGTGTGTATAAGAGAAGATCATCTCTGTTGTCGAAGAGTGGAAGTAGAAGGAGCCATACTCCACAAGCTAGACCAACATACTTGTCAAAAATTGGAAGCCGAAATGATATCACCTCTCCGACCAAAGGCTTCTGTTCGTTGTCTAAAAGCACGAGCAGAAGGGAACAGGACAGCAGCCCAACAAAAGCATCATCATCTTCTAGAAGAATTCGATGCGAATCAGCACCAGAAATCCCAGCTAATATTTCAAGAACTGCAAGCAGAAGGAGTACCACCCCCATTGTTTTCTCTCAAACAACTGCCAGGAAGAAGCCTCCTCCTATTGAAAGAAAACTCGATTGCACCATTGAAGAGTTATGCCATGGATCCCTCAAGAATATCAAGATCACTAGGGATGTCATCACAGATGAAGGGTATCTTTTCACCATATTGATTATTTATAAATGTATAAATATTTTTTTTTTTGTTTATGTTAATTAGTATTACTAGTTACAATGATGGTCATATGATGATGATGATGGTGGCAGAATAATTGTGCAACAAGAAGAAATACTGACAATAAAACTGAAGCCAGGATGGAAGAAAGGAACCAAGATAACCTTCGAAGGAAAGGGCAATGAGAAGCCGGGGTACCTGCCAGCAGATATAATATTCTTGATAAATGAGAAAAGACATCCCTTGTTTAAACGACGAGGAGATGACTTAGAGATAGCAGTGCAGCTACCTTTGGTGAATGCCCTCACAGGTTGCACGCTGTCGGTGCCTCTGTTGGGTGGCGACAAGATGACATTGTCTGTCACCGATATCGTGTATCCCGGCTACCTGAAGGTCATCCCGGGCCAAGGCATGCCCAATCCTAAATCACAGGATGGAAAACGCGGTGATTTGATAATCACCTTTCTTGTTAATTTCCCCCAACATTTAACCCATGAACAACGCTCCCTAGCTTTTGATATTTTGAACCACTGTTCTGAATAGTAAGTCATAGGTTTTATTTTAGTTAGAAATTTCTCTCATAATGATCTTGACCAAATATTTCTCATTTATCTAATGCTTAATCTTACGCCAAATACCTGCAGGCAAATACATATTCTAAAAAATGCATAACTGCTTTATTTGAAGATCATTCTTGGTTGAAAAAGATAAGAATGTCAATTCCAAAACTTTGTGAAATGTGATAATTGATTGATAAGTAATCTTCCTAAAACTTAGGCTCAGTGATTTCGTTGAACAATTTTCCGAGATAGAAAAACAAGATGACGCAAGACTAAAAGAACTAACTGTTTTAACCACATAACCAGAAATCATGTAGCAAACCTCAATACCAGGTCAAAATTATAGATAGATGCTTCAAATGTGCTCCAATGGACTAAAGACTGTTCGGATATTTGTCCAAATTTGATTCAGCAGCTCTCTGCAGTGAAAAAGACAGAAGTCAGATTCTAACTGAAAAGGTGTTACTCACTAAAAGAAAATTAAAATTGATAATACTGCAAGTTTATTTCGTAATTCGTTCACACAAAAGGCTATCCACATATGACTTAGGAAGAGTTTCCCGTTGCTCTGGAATTTCCCAATCAGAAAAAAAAAAAAGCGATTGTAAGATGAAATTAGTTTTTGCATCAGATCCATGATATGTTCAAATATTGTTCTTTTGATGCTTCAATCACCTTCAGCTTCAAGTTCAAAAATTTTCGAGCGAAGAATTTGCATTCTAAAATGCATTTGCTGATAGAATTCCTAGAAACATAATACATCAAAGTCAGGAGAGCTTCTATTGCAAAATTTTCTCGACAAATTTCTGACGAAAAGCAGAGTTCAATTCCTTAATGACCTTTACATTCCTGAGTTTGTTCCATTTGCCATGAAATATTATAAAGATGAGCAGAACCACTCAAGGTTGTGATAGCTTCATTCCAACCAAGAAGATTGCTATCCAAGGACTCCTGTGACAAATTTTCTGAGAATAAAGTGACAACTTATCTGCTCAGTTACAACAAATGGCAGAACAAAATTATGCACCTTATATTTCTGGATAAACTGGAATAGATATCTTAACCAAAGCAGGAACACTATTACTGATGCAGAATAGAAAGCTTGTAAAGTGAGCATATTTCAGTAATAGGATATATGAGGCAGAACCAATAAAAGAAAATAAACATTTTGAGAAGCTAACTGAAAAAAGTAGAAAGCTTTAATTTCCTTTTCTAAGTTTTGAAAAATTTACAATCTACTTTCCTAATTCTTTCTATTTAATTTATTTTCCTATTTCCTAAATTTTCTTTTTTCCTAATTTTCTATTTTAATTTGTTTTTATATTTACTAAGTTTTCTAAATTTCCTAGTTTTGATGTATTTCGGTGCCTATAAATAAAGTACTCTAATTTAGTCATTGGGTAGATTGTTTATGATTATTACTCATATATTAAGATGTTTTGATCATTGAGATCCAAGTTCTTTTCTTAATAAAGGTTCTCTAAATTTGTATTCAAACTTTATTTTTCCTACATCAATTAGCCTTCATAAACAAAATATACACATATATAGAGGAAAACAAGTTGAAGTACCGGACTAGCAAAAAGAGACCATGTTATTATGCTATAGAATTGGTAATTCAATATTACATTACTTACAAAAGTCTTCCTTCATTCAATGTTTTGTTATAGAGAAAGAAGACCTAGTTTAACTAAACTTTTCAGAAGAGCAGAATATGCCAAAATGAGATTTGGCTGAGAACTCAGGCAAGTCTTCGGAAATTTGGAGACACTACAACCTACCTGCTAAGAAGCAAATCATCATGACGACTTATGAAAATCTGTTGCAGAAACTATGCTTAGACTAAGCTTTTGAAGAACTCATTTGCTGCTTTCTATTTGCATCTGAAAATTGGTTTGACGGTAGATGCTGCACATTATGTGTCTGAAGGAACAAGCTTAATATACCAAGTGTCTGTAACATTGATTAGTTCATCTATCAAGTACATTGAAGGACTGATACTCTCTTTAAAGCCTTGAATTTAATGGGATGGGACGAAAATTGAAGCAATGATAGGAGAAGATAGATATAGAGACAATATAAGTAGGTGGTGTTTGCCCAACTAGAATTCAATTTATTTAGAAAGATAGAGAAATTGAAAACAGATAAATTATCTGTTGGGATCAAAATCATTTGCTCAAAACCTGAAAAATCTGAATCATTCATTAGGAATGATTGTATCTGACAACATAAATAGAAGACAGAACAAAAAGGCCAATGAAGAAAGAACTTCCATAATATTACATTACAATTTTGGACCAAAACCAGTCACCATTCTATTTATTAAAAATAAATAAATGAAACCCAAGAAAGCAACAAAATCAAGTAGTAAATTTCTTATTTGAAAACCTCCAGAGATTTAACAAACAAAAAATAAAAATGGAAGCTTTAATAAAACAATCACAAAGAATTGATGAAAACAAAGACCAAAAAATGCAGCAGAATCCCCACCACCAAACAAAAGCGCCCATGCTCTGCTGCTGCAGCTGCTCCAGACTTGAGCCTGATGCCTTTCTTGTTGGCCTTATGATCAAAAGTCCCCGTATCATTGACCACTACATCAGCACCCACCATGATCTTCTGCCTCTTCGTCTTCCAAAATATGATCTTGAACCTCACCTGCGTCGCCAAATCCACCCGGAAAACCGCCGTACTGTTCGGCCAAACCGCCCGGGAAACCGCTCGCCAATTTGTCTCCACGTTACCATTCTTCTCCGCCTTCTTCTTATGCCCCTGATGAAACTTGGGTATCGTATAGTTCCCTATAACATGGCTCCTGTTTGGGAAGTCAAAGAAAGTCAAATTAACAGAATCATAGAAAACAACCTTGTCTTTGTTGGTGTTGTCAAGCCTAACCATGAAGTAAAGCGTGTGGTTTCTAGTCGAGTTGAGGGTTTTGTTAAGTCCAGGAAGATAGAAGTACTGTATGGAGCAAGAAGGATTTGAAGTTCGCAGGCTTAACCACATGAAAAGAGCAGTTAGCCCAAGAGTTAATATAAAACTGCAACAACACCGGCAACTTCCGCCGGATTCTGCCATCTTTTCCGGTGAACCCCAGAATGGTTTTTCCAAATTTAACAGAACGAAAATGGAGTGGTTTCTTACTGTGGGTGCATAGAAGGAATCAGCTTTGCTTGCCTGCGTCCAGTAATTTCGCTTTAATAAAAGATCGAGGAGCACATGTTCTTGTCTTAAAATCTTCTCTGGCTTTGGGGAATGATAAAATCCACACGGGTCATCTGTAAATGAAGGACTTTGACTTGGTCGGTTGACTATATTGTCCAATCATATAAGGTTGGTCAGGTTAGTAGGTGCAAGAAGGGGTGAGAAAATCATTTATTTTATATTACGTTAGAAATCTTTGACATTGTCAAACTTAAGGACGTTATTAGCATAGAACATGTCTTGAGGAGTTAAAAAGAGTAGAAAGTTTGATGGTGTGGGGCTTTGGTCTGTTATTTTCAGCGAATCTAATACTGTGGTCAGTGCATGCATGATATATCCTTGCAAGTACACTACTTTTATATTTATGATTTAGTGTTCTATTTTTCTTTCTATATAATTTGATATTTACATTTTCAAATTGTTAAACAATATAAATCCATATTTATTATCTACATATTAATTTTTTTAGCAACTGTTTTGCTCATTTTTAAAATTATTAATATATCACATAAGAAATTCTTGATATTAAACTCATACTTAATTTTAAAAATTTAGAGTTTAAATATTTATAATATAAATAAAATATTTCAATAAAGATTTAAAAGACATAACGAGTTATATAACTATAAAAACATCTAATGTGTTATAGTAAGTAGCACTATTTTAGGAGAAATATGTTGTCATATCTTAAATACATAGCATGTAATGTATTTTTTTTCCGTAAAGAGAGACATTGTTAGTTGGAAGTTGTATTTTTCCATTTGCTAATAACATGTGACACAACTTGACATGATATCAGATCGCTATGATTCCCAGCCAGAATAGCAGTCCCAGGACAAGTGGAAAACCCACAAGAAGTTGCCAACTCGCCGGTTATTTGCCGCGAACTTGCGGACCCCCTTGTAAGAAAACCCATAAGAAGGTCGCATGCTGCATACATTTACGAGCTTGTGGGCTTAAGACCTAATGAGCTAGGCCTTCTTGAAGTCAACTCACACCCACAGCCTAATATGGGACCCATAGAGGCTAAATAGATTGGCCTAAAAGGCTCAAGATAAGAACCTGTAGGGCTATGGATCATGCCATTAAGGATCAAGCCAAAATGGGCTTGGAAAGCCCAACCCAAGAAGAGAAGAAGGGCTTAAGCTTGTAGTCTATCTTGAAGGACCAAGATGGAGTTTGGCTGCTGCCCAAAAGGGCTAAAAAGAACTGGCCAAGAGCTTCTGCCCACCGACCAAAACCAAAAGCCACCAAAGGAAAAGTGGTTTAGCCATAAAAGGAAGTTTATTGTTTATGAATCCAATGAAGATGAGGAGAGTGAGCAATTTGGTTCCAAGAAGAGAAAGGAAGAAGAAGACTCCCTAAAGCAATTAGCCAAAGAATTCCCAAGTATAGTTGAATTCAAATATCAAGAAAGATAAACAAATAAGAAAAAAGATTTTCATCCACATGAGGAGACCATTCTCCTACCTACATCATAAGTCCTAAAACAAGAAGAAATCCACATCTCTGGAAGAGTACAAGCTGAAAAAAGAGGAGTTTAAGTCTTATATATTGGGTTTTAAATTAATCATATGGGTTTATATGTGTAAATTATTGTGCATAAAAAGCTACCAAATTAATTGGGTCAAGTTAGAAGTGATCTGATACAATTAAGGATATATTGGATATTAATGTATCAAATTAAAGTGTGAGTTTTATTTTTATGTATAGAGACCAAATTTATAATTTCTAATTTCGTGATGGGTCAAATAAAGAATATATAAAATTTACATGCAGAGTTTATCTATAAATAGACAGTTATAGTTCTCAAATTACATATAAGGTTTTTTTATTCTGATATCTCATAATCAGAAATAGATAGTGTGTGAGAACTCAAAAGACTATGTGTTAATTTGGAAAATCTACCACAGGACATGCAGATTTCTTTCGCTATAGATTTGATACACTTCTGCTACAGATCTAATTTCTTTAATTTTATATGTGTTTGGTTATTTAGATTTCATATCTATTTTTAAAATTTCTACATTATACACTCAACCAAGGAGAAGAAATAATAATTCAATATCATATAGAAACCCGAAAGCATCTATAGTTCGGCCAAAGAAGAATTTTGCATGTTGAAGACCTCTTGGAGGATCCTACTTCACATCTATATGACTTACAACAAAAACTCACTCAAGAATCATCAAGAACAAGAAATAAAAGAAGGGTGATGAGTTGGAGTCCAAGTAGGAGTGCATGTTAAAAGAGGAAAGACAACTTCGACTACAACAAGGAGTAGTACTATTTTTAATTAAATTAATTATTTTATTTATATAAGTTAATCTATTAGATAGAATTTAATTATTTAATTATTTATGTATTTATTTTTTAGTTAAATTAGATTTTATAATTTTGATATGAATCCTAAATCCTATTTTAAATAGAAATAGAAAATAAAAGTCTATATAAAAGCTTAAATTCAAGTTTTGTAATCACAATTTTTGAGAATTAATAAAATTAAAGCTTTAATCTTCTCTTCAAATTAGCTTTTGCTAATTTTTAGTGTCTTCAAGTTTTTCGAAGGTAAGGAGCTTTCTGAATTCTTGTTAAGGCGAAGAGTTAGGATCAACTTATCGGATAAGTCGTAAAATTTTTTTTCTCGTTATAATTTTTCTAATTTTTGTTTTTGCATGTCATTTAAATGATTGTAGATTCAAGTAAAGTAAGAGGTTAAATAGGCTGTTAAGTTTCTGAATTGCATGCGTTGGGATGAAGTTCTGAGAGTCAAAATAATTATTCTCATACCCTTTTCGCATCATTGCTTTTGTAACAAATAATTTTTATAACATTCAATGCACCAAAATGAGCTTAAAGATTCAGAATCTCTTAGGATTTGATAAAAAAAATATTATATTTGTGATTAACTAGGATTAAACCTTGGTAATTAATTTTTTTTTTTAATAACATAATTAAATATAGAGTGATCTTTTATCAAGCTAAAAAAGTAATTAATATTTTTTTATAGACAAATAAGTTATTTGACATACCTCAACATATATAAATGATTGCTCTTTCTATACACAAAGAAAAAAAGAGGAATCTTTGGAATGCCATTTTACTTAATATTTTTTTTTATTTTCTACATTCTTAATGCTAACTCCTTTTATACTTAAAAACTAAATTTAATTTTTCTAAAAATAAATATTCGATAAGATTTTAGTAAATTAATAAATTTTTGTAAAAGAAAAATACTCAATATATTGACAAGACACTATATGCCCTAGGGGCTTGAATAAAGGTTTAATTCATTTTATTTTATTTTATTTTCAATATTTCTTTACTTTCTACATGTTGTTTTTTTTTATATTTTTTATTATAATAAAGTATAGGAATCCTTACTTCTTCTTATGATTAGTTCCTTGTTCACCTAAATAATAGGTGCTCATTTTTTTATTACGTTAAGTACCATGTGAGAAATTTAGATCACACCTTTATATTTTATGATTTTTAAAATTATTAAGATTAAGATGATAAAAAATATGAAGTGATCGTTAAAAAATTATAATAAATTAGCAATTAAAATTTACTATGACAGATAAATTTATCGTATACTACACTTAGTTACCCTTATTTTATTATGGATATAAAAATTAAATTTAATCCAGAAAAGATATGAGACCTCTCATTCCATTAGCTAGAGATGACAAGACTTGCTTGAACCTGTATGATCCATCGAGTTTAAACCCAATCCGAGTCAATTTTTTGGAAACTAATTAAGTTCGATCCAAGACGGGATACAAATTGGTAGAAAATGATGATTGAGGCGGTGGATGTTTGGATTGAGCATTCCCAAATTCGTTTAAGCCACACATGCCTTATATACAATATTTACAAATTATATTTTCTAAACCAAAAGTTTAGTAGTTTTTCATTCTTTATTATTTACCTTCCAAATGCACCGCCAAATAGTCCAGCTTGAACAAGTAGTCTCTTGTGCTTCATTATTCGAATTTCCAAATACACCACTCATTCCCACACCTCCAATAATCCAACAGCCAGCCCCTAGCCTCCTCCCAATCGTTCTTCATTCTTCTTCATTATTTACATTCCGAATAGATTATCACGCTATAGCAGTCCAACTCCTATGCCTTGGCCAACCTCTTGTACTTCATTAATACTTTCCAAATACACCACCTATCCGTACGCCTTAGCCAACCTCCTCATTTGCTTTTATATTTGACTTCTAAATGCACTTTCAGCACCCAACTTCATTCTTCATTAACCTCTCATCCTCTATCTAATCTTCTATCGTAGACCATGCAACCACTCCAACAACTTGCCATTATCAGCTCTGTCAGCACCCATCAGCTCTTCTTCCATTGTTTGACTCACATAAGGTTAGTTAAGCTCTCCTCTTACTAATTATTTAATTTAAATATTTATTTACCAACCATCATGATACTAGTTAAGAATAAAGTGCATAATTAATTGATGAAATAAAAACATTTGGGAAAATAAAACATCAAAATAAGTGTGTAAAATTAGGTTGCAATGAAGGATAAGTTAAGGGAAGTATAAGTGCAATATTCCAAATTACAAGCATACACTATCAAATGTACAGAAAAGTGAATACACTTAAAAGTAGATAGCGAATAATAAAATAAAATATTAAAGGTGAGCAAACACTTAAAAAATAGAAATTGAATATAAAAAATGAAACACTAAAGGGGAGCAAATAAAAAAAAAAAGGATATAGCAATAATAAGAATCATACTTAAGCATTTAAGGTAACGAACTATTAACTTTAGTGCAGGAAACAATTTAAATAATTAAAGAAAACAAACAAGTGTAGTTAAACACTCACCACCACCTTATTAATTGTCGTAAGTACTAATAGACTTGCATCTTCCACTCGATGAATAAAAAATGAAGATATAACATTGACATAAATTAATAATGATGGTACGAATAAAAATATATATATATTTTTTTTTGACAATTCTTTCAATTAGTCAATGTTTAATAAAAAATGTAAAAGATTACAGTATGTGACTTATTATTAATTCAATTATTTAATTAGTAGTGAATTAAGTATTTTCATTGATAAATAATATATTAAGTAAACTTCATTTTTTAACTATATTGAATTCATAAACCATGATTCATATGTAATGATACGTCATGGTCTCTATCAAATATCTAAATGATTTCTCACAAGAAAATAATATTTTCATCAACAATTCTCGTAAAAATAAATCTTATACATACTCTAACTTGAACATACTTAATTACGTATATTGTTAAAATCTATTGGTCATTTATTATGATTAAGTGATATTTCAATTGATATTATTAGAAGAAAAGCTCTCTTATTTTATACCATAACATTCATAAATTTTCAAGAATATAAATAATGCATAATAGTATCATATTATCTTTTTTATGCTGAGAGTGATAAATCCTTAACTGACGACTCAACAAAATTTGAGTGATATCTAGTTATTGTCGTAGTTAAGTCATATAGAAGTGACTCTAATATTTTCATATTAAAGCTTAACTCTTGCAAAATAAACCAGTAATAGAGAGAAATTAAGAGAACTGACTCTTGTACTACTATTATATATTGACTTTTATTTGATACTATAATTTTTTTGCAAAATGTCTATTTATTCAAATCAATTTAGTAGATTTGTTGTTTAACATGCACACACATAAATACCATAATATTAATTATATTAATGTTCAATTAAATTAAACACTTTCAAGTTATTTTTACCTTGTGTACTAACATATCTAAATTAAAGATGTTCAAGTCATATTAATCATTTGACTAATAAATTTTGGAAACTTTTTTATTTACATCTCATTATTATAATCTTTTTATTATTATTTTTTGTTTAATATACATTTGCAATTTGATATTTGAAATAATATGGTAGAACTTGATAACTTGTTTTTTTATTAATGCGATAAAGTATTACGATGTATTTAAAAAATATTAGAATAATAACCTCTAATAATATATGTAATTGAATTGCAGGACACACTATTATTGACAATGATTACATGTAAAATTTTTAGTTATATTTCAATACAATAGTTACAAGTCCATTTTATTTAATTTTATTAGAATTTAATTATACTAGTTTTAATCTTAATCTATTTTCTTTAATAAAAAATTTTAAATTCAGTACAATTTTTAATTAGAAAAACTTAAATTATATAGTTTTAATTTCAATAGAATGTGACACTTTTAGTTAAATCAGAATTTTATTCATATATTAATTAATTGTTAATTAACACAGTTCAACCATATATCTATCTGAAATTAAATTAAATTTTACTGATAGTTAATCAAATAAACTAATTATAAATTTTATATTGTGTTTAAAAATATAATTTAACTTTATCATACTTTTATGTAAACTAAAAAATAATATTTTTAATGTTCATAAATTATAAATTAAAATTTATCAAATAATGTTAACAAATTTAAAATAATTTAAGGTATACCATTTAATTTCTTTTACATTTAAATAAAAAACTCCCTTAAGTTAAAAGTATTATATATGATATATTAGTATATATATGAATAATATAATATTTATTCTATAGAACTGTGTATTCAAAACAATGAACTAATTGTTCTCTTCCAATTTACCTTAAATTTTTAAAACTGTAATCAGAACTGAAAATAATGGTTCAAAACAATTCAGAATGATTAAATTATTCTAAACTCAAAAAATAAGTTAGTTTTTTAAATTTAATTTCAATAATCCAAAAACTAAAATAATTATTAGAAATGAGACTCCCGTAGGCCAATCACGAAGCGCCATGTCATCCATGACGTGGATTTATACATTCGTAGTTAATTTACGGAAATACCCTCGTTCTTGCTCTTAAATATCAGTTCTTGGGACATTGGCGACCAACAGGAGTTGCAATTCGTCTCTTTGCCTCAAAGCCTGGTTTGAAAATGGTGACAAGCGCACAACATTCCATGAGGTTGTCTGAGTGATCAATGTTGGATTGATTTGAACCTTTGCATCTGTAGAAGACCTAGGTCGATATTGGTGTACCAAATGGGAATCCGTTTTAGATCTGTGTTCTGGATTTTGATCATTCTGGTTTGCGCACGTGTTTACGGGGTTAGTAGCTCGATCACTTCTCAAACTCGAAGACCGAAGAATGTTCAGGTTGCTGTTCGCGCTAAGTGGTTGGGTACTCCTGTACTTTTGGAAGCTGGGTATGTTTGTTTTCGTACTGAGAGATCCATTTTTTTTGGTCTGAGTTTTTTTTTGTTCTTCCTTCTTCATTTAAAGAATTGCTTTTGGGTTAATTTTATGTATAGGAACGTTTTTGTTTCTCTTGTGCTCATTAATTATTTATTTTTTCCCTTTTAAAACTCGTGGTTGCTTTCTATTTTCAATTTCGTGGTTTAGTTAGGCTATGTTTGCAGCAATAGAATTTTATTTGTGGAATTGGAATTCTATACTTATTTTCTTAAATGATTGTTTTGATTCCAAAAAGGAAGTTTATTTGTTCCAAACGTAACCTTAATTTTGTGCATAATTTGTTGAATTGCAGTGACAAATAGGTATTAGTGATCTTGTTTTTTGGTTTCAGTTCTTTTTAATTTTATCCTGTTTGTTCTTTATTTTCTCGGGAGTAAAAAACCGGTAATATGCTGAGAGGCATTGGCCCAGGTACAAAGAATGGAAGTTAGTTTTCTTTGATATATGCTTCTGCGGCTTTGTTTTCTTTAAAACAAGAAAGCTAGAATCTATTTTTCTTTTAAGTGGTTGGATTCAGGAGATTAAACACTGGATTTCTTGTGTTGTAACGGTATGTTTTGAAGAGGTGGGGGGGATGGAATTGAATGAAACATGAAAGATGCAATTGTATCTGGAGCCTATGTATATTGATGGAATGAAATAGAAGAGCTAGTATATTTGCTTTTTGATCAAAAAAGAAATATTTTATCCACATTTGAAGAGAATGTATGTGAAGAGAAGGTTGAAAAATTAAATTTGTTATGAAAACTAAAATCATCTCTATCTTTTAATAAATAAATTAGATCTCATCTCTTTTTTTTCGAAATAAAAAGTGTATAATTGTATTACTATGAGCACCAAAAGGTGTAAGACATGTACAGTTATTTACAGCTCATTCCTCCATACAAAGCATAACTCTGAGAGTTTCAAAAAATACCGGAGGGTGACCCAAAAACAAAAATTTAAGGGTCCTAAGCCATCTATTTTCAGTACATCAAGACCTTCAAACGCTCTTCTATTCCTATCTTTCCATACAGTCCATACGAGAGAGAGAGGAATCATATCAGAGAAGACGCAACTGTACCTAAGAAACTCCCACACCCATATTTCTTCCTTAACATTGCCCGACATTACCCAGCTAATCCTCAGGCATTTGTAAACCATTGCTCCACAACGGGTAAACAACTGGGCACTGCAATAAAAGGTGTCTGCAGCTCTCCTCGGTCTGTTTACAAAGGTAGCAAGCATTAACGAAAACTAAACCTCTTCTCCTAAGTTTACAATCGTCAAAATGCACTCCCTGCTAGCTTTCCAAGTAAAGAAAGAAACCCGTAGTGGCACCTTGACCTTCCAAATTTGCTTATATGGGTATGGCTGTGTTGTGTCCTCTCTCTGCATAAATTTCTTGTACCAGTACTTAACTGTGAAAGATTCATTTTTTGTAAGATTCTAGATTGACTTATCTTCATTATTCCCCAAAGAAACATCAGACAGCACCCTCATCAGATTCTCATACTTCGACAGTTCCCAATCATTCAAATTTCTAAACACCACGACCTGCCACACCTCCTCCCCGTCCTGATTACTCGTGCAACAGTTGCTAACCCGCACAGCCTTATTCATTGCAATAGCATAAATCGTAGGAAATCTATCTTTGAACAAATCCTCTTCCATCCAGTGGTCTTTCCAGAATCTAATCCTCTTTTCTCGTCCCACCTTCCATTTAATATGACTTCAAAAATTCTCTTTGCCATCCTCAATTGTTTTCCAAAGACATTTGCTATGCGAAAGCATCGATCCAGGTGTGAACCAGCCTGTCCCATCCAACCCAAATTCTGAGGCAATGACTTTCCTCCACAAAGTTTTCTCATCATTCATGAAGCGCCATAATCATTTGCCTTGCAGAGCTGTATTCATTTCAACCAAAGACCGGATACCTAGCCCACCATGCTGTGCAGGTTTCTTCAGCTCATTCCAATCAGCTAAATGAAATTTCCTTTTGTCCCTCCTTATCTCCCTAAAAATAATTGCTTCGGATAGATTCCAACTTCTTGGCAACACTGCGCAGGATAGTTAATAAAGACAAATAATAAATTGGCAAGTTGCTGAGTGTGCTCCTTACAAGAGTAAGTCTACCACTTTTGGACAGTAAACTTCTTTTCCATCTCGCCAGCCTCCTCTCAACTCTGTTGATCACAGGTTCTCATATCCTGAGATCTTTGTAATTTGCTCCTAAGGGCATTCCAAGATATTTTATGGGCAAATTCGACATCTTACAGCCTATAACCTCAGCCAGATTTGGTTGATCCTCCATCCCTCCAATCCCTACAAATTCTGATTTAGAAAAATTAATATTCAAACCAGAAACCACTTGGAATCCCATTAAAATGCATCTAATGCTCGTTCAAGCTTTCATATCTGGCTCACAAAATAGTAGAACATCATCAACAAAAAATAGATGTGTAGCTTCTTCCTTAAATGTTTCATTTCCCACACACAAACCCTGAAACATATTCTGCTCTCTGGCCTTCATTAAGATTTTATTGAGTGCTTCCATAATCACAGTGAACAAAAGTGGCGATAAGGGATCCCCTTACCTCTACCCTTTAGAGGACCGAAAGAATTTTGAGGGGCCTCCATTTATCATCACAACATAAGAACACAAAAGTAATGCATGTACTGATCCATTTCTTCCATTTGTCTCCAAAACCTAATCTCTTAAGCATGTAGTCGACAAAAGCCCAATTGACATGGTCATAGGCCTTCTCCATATCAAATTTACACAACACACCTTTATTTTTCTTGTTGAGCAAATTATCAACAATTTCGTTGGTTATGAGTGCTGCATCAAGTATTTGTCTACCACCTACAAACACATCAAGTATTTGTCTACCACCTACAAACGCATGCTGTCCAGGACCCTTGCCATTCTTTTAGCTAACACTTCTGCAATTAATTTGTACACACAACCTACTAAACTGATAGGTCAGTATTCTTTGATTGTGGTGGCACCACTAACTTTCGGGATAAGCACTATGAACGTGGAATTTAGGGACTTTACAAAATTTTCAGTGAGATGAAATTCATCACACAGTTTCATAATATATTCCTTGAACACCAGCCAGAAAACTTGCAGGAATCCAATTGTGAATCCATCCGGTCCAGATGCTTTATCTTTGTTACATGCCCTCAGCCCTTCTAAGACTTCTTCTGGTGAAATTTCTTTCCAAATCCTGGTTGCTCCCCTCATCTAGACAACTGAAAGATATACCATCCAGATTGGGTCTCCACTTCATCTTTTCAGTGAGCAGGTCAGCAAAATAGTCTTTGGCGTTATCCCTCAGCTCCTAGTTTCCTTCGATCTCCTCATCCCCAAACATCAAAGATCCAATAAAATTATTTCTTCTGTGGTGGCTTGCTAAACAGTGGGCGTATCTAGTATTACGATCACCCTCCTCGACCCATTTTGCTCTAGATTTCTGTCTCCAGCTAGCCTCCTCCATCTGCATAAAAGAGTCAATGCTAGCTTTCTCTATTCACCTCTCTTTAAGATATTTTTTCTAAACATTTATAATTTTTTATTCTCCAAGCCATTCTCTAGAGTCAAAATTTTTATTTGGGCTGATGTACCGAATAAGGTCGATACCAATGGTATTCTCTAAATTCAGAAACAACCTCGAAGACCTTTTTCTTCCGACATTTGTCAGATATATTTTCATAGTTCAGAGCTGTTTGTTTCTCCATGTCCTGCCATTTGTTTTGTATGATTGGAAATGCATGGATGTGTCCCTCTAGTTCCAACATTTGTCGGATATGCCACTGTGTGGAGTAGGGCAGACCAAGCAATATAAGCTGTTATGGTCCTCTATGGGGTAGGGTGCTATTTTTGCAGGTTTGTGCGTCATTTGTTGGAATGGAATGCAAGACTTCTATACTTTTATCTCAAAAAAAAAAAAAAAACATTGGTTTCAACTCTTTCAAATGGTCTGTGATAGGACAATTTTCTTTGCTTCTATTTGTGCTAAAGCTTGTTTTTTCTGGCATGCCTTATCCACTTTGAAAAGGATTGAGTCTCTATTATACTTTAAGCCATTTTACTTTCTTTCTTTATTTCTTTTGTAGCATTTTCTCTCTCTTTCTCTCTCTCTCTCCCCTTTTTTTTTCTTTCTGCATCTTGGGAGGATATTATCAAGTACCTTGTACATTTACTTAGTCAAGGATTTAGGGTTTTTGAGTTTGATATATTAGAGTTCTGAAGTAGAGAAAAGAAGCAGCAGAAGAGAGATTAAGGGGAGAAAGAAGAGAGAAGAAGAGAGAAAGAAAAGAGAGAATGACAGAGAGAATTGTAGGAAGTTTTGATGATTGTATTTGAAATTTTGCATAAGCTTTTCCATACATCATTCTGGGTACAATTCCTTCTTTTCTACCTGTCTCTTAAATCTGGACAAAGGACAATAACAGAAAAGCAAAAACAGTAGCAGAAAAGCAAATTTGCTAGAGGCAGTACACTAGCAAAGACCATCTATAACTAATCTGGAATTCACTAATACTAATTAACCCACAGTTTTATTTTGTGAGATGACTAATTAACCCACAGTTAACTAGAGTAACTGAGGTTTGATATGCTGACCTGTAGCCACTCATTTCATTACTGTTTGAGGGTGTTAGCGCCTCTGGTACAACCTCTAAAACATTGTAGTCTCATTTCCGTTACTATTCTATCGTAATAAGATAAACTGTTCTCTTTTATTCCGTTTCTTAACTCCACCTCGCTCAAACAGACCTCTTCTCCTTTTTTCCAGTGAGAGCCTAAAGGTTGATGGAAGTAAAATAACAGTTTCTTTCTTCAAAACTCATGTCTCTTTTAGCATTAAGCCTATAATAACTATATGGATGCATACAGAAATTTTATATAAGAAGTTATAACATTAGGTTATCCATTCTTGTTCTTTTTTTTTTTCTTTTTAATAGAAGAGAAGTAATAGTTAAGATGAGAATGGTAACAATCGCAAGAATAAGATATTCTCCTAGAGCCTTCTAAGTGATAATTCAAAAAATAAAAAAAAGAATTACAACCAAATCCCCTTAAGGTCAAAGATTATCATCCTCCAGTTCTTGTATACACTGAAATAACAATATCTAAAATTTCCCATGGGCCTTTGCCCATAGGGAAGCCAAAAATATCATCCTCTCCCAGAGATCGTAATTCGGAGAGAAAAATCCTTCAATTTCTTCCTTACCATATTATCCACAATCCCGCAAAGTGGGTTCCTTGCTAAAAAAGATTTTACTACCTTTTTCATCCCAATTCCCTGAAAATTTGAACTCATAAAACATTCCACCGCAGGGGGGATGGGGTAATCTAAACCAACACAAGCATGTTAAATAACCTCGTGCAGAATTTATATACTGGATGGCATTAAGCATTTTGTGCACATTTAGAATAAGATGGAATGGAAGATATATATATATATATGTATGTAGCTTTTAACATGCATGAGAATGGACAAATCATATATGTTATCTTTTATGTTTGTTTTTTTTTTTTGAGATAAAAGTAAGTAGTTTTAATAAAGAGACGCCAAGGGGGTGAACCCATGTACAAAAAGAAAATAAGACAAGATATGCTTTTTATTACTTAAATGCCCCTTAAATGTTTTACTCGTTTTAAAGAAATTTAATATATAAATTAATGGACTAAAATATACACGTATTTGGAATGGAAACAAGTATCAAATGAAAAAGAAATGGTAGTAATTTCAATTAGTTTGTGCCTCATTTAGTAAAAGCTTTCTCTTCCCCCAAGGAAAAAGTTATATGTCACAAAGAAAAATAAATAATTCATTAAACATACAAAATTTTATTTGTAAATTAAAAAAGGGTCAATAACTTAGTTACTGCATTTTATGTACCTCACTTGCAATAGCAATTGGGTGATGAAACTAATGGTTTGAACTTAAAAAATAAACTTCAAAGGAGAAAGAGAATATAGAAAAGAAATGCAACGAAACTGATTTTCTGCGATGAAGATAACTTTTCGAATTTCTCACAATTAGATTTGTGCTCTTGCCACCAAGGTATAAAGTTGTAACATGGTTTCTTGAGTAACAAAGTTTTTTGGTGTCAATGTACTGCTCTATTGCTTCTTTTTTGTTACCAAATTAGAACTGAACTATTTTCTAGTGTTTAGTTTTGTAATTTGAAGGCTAGTAAATGCAACTGGGAAAGAATAAATTATATCTCGTTGAATATTAGAGCCCTATATATACAAGTGAATAGTAACAAAAAAAGGAAATAACATTAATTATAAAAATTACAAAGATCCGAAGTATATTATCAATATATTCTTTACCATAATGAAGCTCTAATTTGTAATTCTTAACATTTCCACTCAAGTTGGTGAATATATATTATCCATTTCCAACTTGGCAATAATCGTCTGAAATACATGAGTACTTCATCCTTTAGTAAAAATATCTACAAATTATGAAATTGTTGGCGTATATGGGGTACAAATTAACCCATTTCTAGCTTTTTTTTTGATGAAGTGTCTATGTACTTCAACGTACTTAGTTTTGTCATATTATACTGGATGGTGAGCAATATTAATTATTTGACTTATTATTGTAGTAGAATCTCATTGGTCCATCTTATTGAATCTTTAAGTCTTTTAAAATCAATCTTCAACCATAAAAGCTTGCACACCCCTTGTATCATAGTCTTGAACTCTGATTCTGCACTAGATTGGACTACGGCATTTTGCTTCTTATTTCTTCAAGTCATTAGATTTCCTTCGAGAAAGGTACAATATTGAAAAGTGGATCTCCTATCAACTGGTGATCCAACATTGATCATTTTGTGTATGCTTCAGGAAGTAGCTTTGTATTTCTTTTAAACATAATTCTCTTCTTCTAATTACCCTTTAAGTAATGAAATATTTTGTAAATTGTTTGTAGGTGCACTTCTTTAGTCTTATGTATGAATTAACTCACTAAACTAACTGCATATGCAATATCTGGTCTGATATATGACGAGTATATTAATTCTCGTATTAGTCTCTAGTATATTCCCCTGTCTAAATTTGGATCTTTCTAGTAGTCCTAATTTATTATTAGGATCAATCTGCCTTGCATGCTAGTTTACTGGTTTTCTTTTGATAGATCTGTGACATTTTTGGTGGGAGATGAATATTCCTGACTTTGAGTAGTCCATTGCTATTTCGAGAAAATATTTTAACTTCTCAAATTCTTTAATTTCGAACTTTTTAGTTAGAATTTCTTGAGATCTACTTTTCATCTTCATCGTTTTTTTATAATAATTATGTCATTTACACATATCAGGAGACCAGTAGCTCTCTCTGACTCTGAGTGCTTAATGAATAGGGTGTGATCTCCTTGATTCTGCCTGTGTCTCATGGATAAATATTAACTTGGCAAATATACTAAATCACGCTCTAGGAGACTGTTTAAGAGCATATAATGTCTTTTTCAATTTGTATATTCTTAACAGTCACAAATTTTTTTTCTGGTTAGACTTTTCTTAACTTTCATTTAGACATTTAAGCCATTTGATTTACTTAATTTTTCGCATAAAAAAATTAATTTGCTTAGATTCTCAGGGTGACCACATCTTTGTGGCCTTTGATTTGGTTAAAGCTGTTCTTAGAGTATGAGTTTCCAACTCAGGCAAAGAAATCATTATTCTCTTAGTTCTAAGTTATGTAAAAAGCAATTTAGTTTTAGTCCATACTTACATCTTTTCTATGATCGCTTTTGCAGGGAGTTACTGTCCAAGGAATCAAAAAGCCTGTTTTGGGTGTTTATTGAGGCTTGGCTTCATGCGAAAGAAGATGACACTGATCCTCTCACAGCCAAGGATTGTCTTCAAAAAATTTCAAAGCTTGGTAGCTCTCTATTGAGTGAATCATTGGTGTCACTATTTGAATTTTCCCTTACCCTTAGATCAGCATCCCCGAGGTTGGTGCTCTACCGCCAATTAGCAGAGGAGTCACTTTCTTCTTTCCCAGTTGCTGATGATGGTAGCACAGACCATGTGAGCGGAGGAATGGTAGAAACAAATGAAACTTTAGAAACAAAAAAAATTGATTCTTTGCTTGTTGGTAAAAATCCTGCAAGCCCTGGCGGAAAATGTTGCTGGGTAGATACTGGTGGCTCATTGTTTTTTGATGTTGCTGAACTGCTAGTGTGGCTTAGAAACCCAACTGAATTGTAGGTCCTTCAAACTTCTTTTCTTTCGTTTTTTCATATCTTACAATCATTTTACTTTATACAAATTTCCTTTTGTGATATTAGTTTGTTTCTTGGTTTCAGGGCTGGAGACTCACTTCAGGAGCCTGATTTATTTGATTTTGATCATATCTATTTTGATTCAAGTACTGCATATCCAGTTGCCATTCTTTATGGAGCGCTTGGATCTGATTGCTTTAAGGAGTTTCATCTCATCCTAGTTCAATCTGCTAAAGAGGTCATTCACTTTTCTTGTGCCTTAACCTTTGGCTATTGTCGTATCAGCAATTTATCCTATTTCCTAGAAAATTTCTTGTTATTTAGTGCATAGTGCATTGGAAGAGTTTTTTCTATGGATGGAGAAACATGCTTATGCTTATCATATAAACATGTAGATATACTTGGCATAAATGATGGTAAGTTAATGACTGTAAAAGTAAATGGAGTTTTTTTTTTTTTTTTGTGATAGAAAAGGGAATAAAGGAGAAAGAATAATTACAAAAAGGTGCAGCGGATAAGTCATCCAGCCGTAAGAAAATATAACAGGAAAGACAAAAAAAAAAAAAATCAATGTAATGGATGAACAGCTGGGAACATCTCGTGTGACAAATGCATTCCAAGTCCTATATAAAATAGATAAGGAGGTATCCACATAGTTCCCATGAGCTTTAGCCCAAAGAGAAGCCAAGGATGTTGGATTCTTCCAAAGCATAGATTTTGAAAAAGAATATTGTAGAATTACGATGGTTCCCCTCTAATCAAATCATCCATAAACCAGCAGACAAGGCACCTTTCCATAAAGGTCTAGCTCAGCCCTAATACCAAAACTACCAAGGCTTGAACTAAGAGAACAATTAAATGAAGGAGGTGCAACCCAAACCAAGTTAAAAGTGTCAAAAAAGCCTACACCATAATTTCCAAGCTGTCTCACAGTGGAGGAACAAATAACTATGTCTCCCCATCTTTATAACACATAACACCAATGTCAGGAGATAAAACTTGGTCAGGCCTATGAATTTACAACAACTCATTAGTTTTTAACTGATTTAGAATAACAGTCCATGTGAACACCTTCACTTCAGAGGGGAAAATTTAAGTTCCCGAAAGCCTTGGTAAAGGGGGTTGAAGTTTTGAGAATGGAAAAATTCTCTTCTATTTATCTTATTTTCTTCACCATGAGGTGCTTATTTATAGGAAAGGAATACAACCAATTCCTAACCGTTTAATGGGGGAAAGGAATAACAATATATGGTTACCAGAAATACCTTAACCATTTGATGATTCCTCCCATTAAGCAAACATAAATTAAATTGAATTCCCTTTTATGATTTTCTACACTCTCCCTCAATCTAATTTACATATATGTTAAGTAAACTTAGATTGAATACAATGTCATCAAAGGTCCCTTTTGGTAAAGATTTTGTTAGGATGTCTGCAATTTGTTGACTAGTTGGAATGTGTATAAGAGTTATAGTTCCATCTTTCATTTTTTCTTTGATGAAGTGTCGATCAATTTCTACATGTTTGGTTCGATCATAATGTACTGGATTTTTGGTCATGCTAATTGTTGATAGGTTGTTACACCATACTTTTATAGGAGTGTTAACAGAAGCTTTTAGTTCTAATAGTATCCTCCTCAACCATACTCCCTCACATATTCCATGAGCAAGTGCCCAAAATTCAGATTCTGCACTGCTACGAGGTACCATTGACTGTTTCTTACTACGTCAAGTGACCAAGTTTCCCCAAACATAAGTACAGTATCCTGATGTAGATTTTCTATCTGTTATTGATCATGCCAATCGACATCAGTGAAGATTTCAACATCCCTAGTCATTGCCTTTTTGAAGAACAATCCTTGACTCGGAGTTATCTTTAGGTATCTCAGAATCCGATATACAGCCTTCATGTCTTCCTCAATTGGTTGATTCATGAATTAACTCACTGTACTAACTGTAAAGCTGATGTTGGGTCTTGTATATGCCAAATAGATGAGTTTGCCTACAAGTTTTTGACACCTCTCTTTATCAACTGTCTTATCACTGACCTTGGACCCTAGCTTCACGGTTGGATCCATAGGTGTATCTGCAGGTTTACTTTCGAGCATCCCTGTCTCCTTCAGAAGGTTTAGAACGTATTAACATTGTGATATTGAAATTCCTTTTTTGGACTGAACTACCTCCATGCCAAGGAAGTACTTGAGCATTTCAAGATCTTTAATTTCAAATTATTTAGCCTTAGCATTCCAAGATCTTTAATTTCAAATTATTTAGCCAAAAACTCTTTAAGTTTATGAATTTCCTCAATATGGTCCCCTGTCAGAATGATGTCATCTACATAAATAATCAAAATATTTTTTTACCTGAGATATAGTGCTTGATAAACAGTGCGTGATTTGGCTAACATTGCTCATACCCTACTCGTTTCACTGCCTTTGTGAATCTGTCAAATCATGCCCATGGGGATTGTTTAAGACCATAAAGTGACTTTTTGAGTTTGTACACTTTATGAGGATTGTTTGTTAGTTCAAATTCTGGTAGGACATCCATGTATACTTCTTCTTCTAGATCACCGTTAAGAAAAACATTCTTCACATCTAGCTAACAAAGTGGCCAATTAAGATTTGAGGCAAGTGAAAGTAGTATCCGGATTGTATTGTGTTTGGCTATTGGAGTAAATGTCTCTTGATAGTCTATCCAATAGGACTGAGTAAAGACTTTGGCTACCAAGTGAGATTTATACCGATTTACACTTCCATCCGGATTATATTTACTTGTAAAGACCCACTTGCATCCACCAGATGCTTTCCTGGAGGTAGATCTATTAACTCCCATGTTCTACTCTTTTCAAGTGCTCTAATTTTCTCATGGATGGTTGTTCTCCATTCTGGTACTTGGAGGGCTTCATAGATCGTTTTTGGCTTTGGGGAACTACTATCTAACTTGCTCACAAATGCATGATGTTTCGATGACAGCTTGTCGAATGAGATATAGTCCTGTATAGAATGTTTAGTGCATGTGCGAGTCTTTTTTCTTAAAACAATAGCCAATTCAGTGTCAGTATTAGTAGCAGGGACAGAGATCTCATTACCTGTTAATTTCTGGACATCTGAAACAGGAATTGATTCATGGCAAGGCTTGGTCGATTCAGACACTTTCCCTTTTTGAACCTTGTTCCTTCTAGTGTAGACACGTAAGTCATTAATTGCAGGTAATGTGTTTTCAGTTATTGCCACTGGCTCAGGCTCTTTATGTGTAGTTTCGGGTGAAGTATTAGGTTCATACTTTAGAGAAGGTGCATTTGGTGAAATTTGTGGATAAAGAGAGAGTATACTCACATCCTACAATTGATATTTTTGAGTAAAGTTCTCCCCTGAATATCAGTTGTGGGGTAAAAAGGTTGATTTTCAAATAATGTGACATCCATTGTGTTATAGAATCGACGGGTATCCGGAAAGAGACATTTGTATTCTTTTTTATTAGAAGAGTACCCAACAAAAATGCATTTGAGAGATTTTGGGTCAAGTTTCCCCTTAAGGTGTGCATGAATATGAACACGTGCTGAGCAACCAAAAACTTTAAGTGAGAGAGTGTTTAAGGTATGAAATTCAAGAAAAGTTTGTCGGAGGAGGTTATAGGGTGACTGAAAATGAAGGATACGGGAGGGCATTCGGTTTATTAAGTATGTGACAGTGAGTATTGCCTCTTCCCAAAGGTATTTTGGGACATGAGTAATAAATATGATTGATTGAGCAGACTCAATAATATACTTGTTTTTTCTTTAAGGTATGACATTTTGTTGTGGGGTATGTACACAAGAATTTTGATGGATAATACCATGTTCAGTAAAATATTTTCCGAAGGTGGTTTCGAAGTACTCACATGCGTTATCAGACTTCAACACTTGTATGGTGGTATGAAATTGAGTTTGAATCATAGTGTTGAATTTCTGAAATATGGATCCAATTTCAGATTTTTCTCTCATGAGGAATACTTATGTAATTCCCGTATGATCATCAATAAAAGATACAAATCATCTAGTTCCGGTGATGTTAGTGACTCTGAAAGGTTCTCATACATCGTTATGAGTTAATGCAAATGGTTTTGAGGATTTGTATGATAGACTAAGAAAGGAGTTTCGAATATGTTCAAAGAATTGACATACTTTATACTGAAATAAAAAAGGACTCTTATTCTTAAGCAATAAAGGGAATAATTTTTTTAGGTACAAGAAGTTTGGATATCCTAGTCGATAATGTCATAATATGATATCATGGTTATTATTTGAATGACTTACAGAAACAGAGTTTACACATACTGCATTGTGAGTTTGTCTCCTAGAGGTGTCGGCTTGAAGAAAGTACAGCCCTGAATTCATCCTACCATTGCGAATCACCCTCCCCGAATCAAAGTTCTGAAATTCATATACATTAAAAACAAATTTAGTAGCACAATTAAATCTCTAGAAAGTTTGTTCACAGATAACAAATTACAGTACAAATTTGGGACATATAGAACGGAATAAAGTGTCAAATATGGTGACAAAACAAAAGAACCTATTCCTGCCGCTTTAGAGATGGACCCATTAGCAATTTTAATTGTGAACCCTTCCTTACACGAGCTGTACTGCTGGAGCAGTGAAGCATCACCCGTCATGTGATCGGATGCCCCGGAGTCCACAATCCAAACTTGCCTTTTTGCAGAGCAAGCTGATAAACCAAGAGGAATTTTACCTTTATGTACTACCGAAACATTCTTCTGAGAAAGCATTCTCTGGAGAGTGTCCATCTGTTCTGGACTAAATGGGCAGCTTTCCGCAGTGGTCAGTAAAGTATCTTCAGAAGTTACATGATTCCCCTTGGTGGTCGTTGGAGTTTTTAGACTTGGAGGGCTTTCTGTCACCAGGTCTTCCATGAAGTTTCCAACATTTTTCACGTATGTGATCGAGTTTCCTACAGTTGTCACACCACGGTCGTCTCTTCTTCCCACGAGAATCCAGTGTTCTGGTTGTAAACGCAGAAGCGTTCGATTAGGTGAGTGGATTGCGTGTCTCCCATCATCACTTTCTTTCGGTTTTATTCCCGCCGAATCTTGGAGAACACTTCGCGGATGCTTGGCAGCGGTTTGATTCCCATTGCCCGTCCGCGCACTTCATTTAGGTTTTTGTTTAATCCCATTAAGAATTTGAAAATTCGCTTATGCTCAATAATCGATTTGAAGAGTTTGACATCTTCGGGACAGCTGCAACAATGTTCTTCAAACACGTCAAGTTGCTGCCAGCTGCGAGTTAGCATGTTGTAATACTGGGTTACATTTAACTTACTTTGTCATAGGTTGTGGAGGTTGGACTTAATTTCGAAGATGGCAGAGGTATTCTCTTTATTGGAGTAGAATTCCTGAGGCACTTCCCAGATTTCATGCGCGGTCTTGTAGAGGAGAAAATTCTCTCCAATTTCGGGTGTCATCGAGTTTACTAACCATGTTGTTTTCGATTTTCCATGTTCGGGCATTCGGATCGTTGGTAGGTGGAGGTACGATTTCGGCGGTGAGGTATTCATCTCGGCCCTTGCCCCGGATGAACAACAACATCGATGATGACCATTGGAGATAGTTATTGCCGTTTAGTTTATGCCCAGTAATGAATGACGAAGACTGTTCAACCAAACCATGGTTGATGGGTGCGGGAAGATGGGAACCTGAGAAAACTTCGGGTGGAGAAGATGGTAGCTCACCCGTGGCTATCTGTGACTTCGGCTCAATCGGGGTGAAGCTCCTGGATCAGAATTGCTCTGATACTATGAAATTTTGATAATACAAGAATTCTCTTCTACTTATCTTATTTCCTTCACCATGAGGTGCTTATTTATAAGAAAAGAATACAATCAATTCCTAACAGCTTTATGGGAGAAAGGAATAACAATATATGGTTATCGGACACACCTTAACCATTTGATGATTCCTCCCACTAGGCAAATAGAAATTAAACCGAATTCCCTTCTATAATTTTCTATAGGGGTTATAGTAGGAATTAGGATTTTTTGTGATGTGATTCAAAAAAGATTTACAAATGTATGAACTTGAAGAGTCCTAGGTCCACTCCTTGTAATAAGATTATTCAGAAGACTGGAAAGAATTTAAGAGGTTTAACAAAGATTCGAGTTCATCGATTTTTTTATTACTAAGGCTTCAAAAAAAAAAAAAAAGAAATCCCAGTTAATGATGGCGTTAGAAAGACAAAGGGAATTGGTCCACTAGTGCCATGTGGCAGGAGGATAGGCAGCAAAAAGGAGGAACTTGGTGCAAGGAGTGGTTGTCCATCCATTGATCTCTCGAAAGAGGACCTTGGCACCATCCCCCATTTATATCTCGTGGAGGAATAAATAGGTTAAGTAAATTGGATATAGCCTTCCAGGGACTCTTGTCTTCACGTGAATTTCGTCACAACTGCATCCCAACCGTCCCATTCGTGCCCATGAACACTTTTGATAACCTTATCCACAAAGAATTAGGCTCCTGCAAGAAGCACCAAAGCCACTTAACCAATAATAACAAATTTCTAGCTTTCAAATTTCTGATACCCAAATCCCCAAACTTTCTAGACCTACAACAGACCTCCCCATTTACAAAATGATCCCCTCTCTCCTCTCCATACCCACCCGATTAGAAATTCATCATCATACCCTCTACCTACTTGATCATCCCAACCTGAACCTTAAATAATGATATGTAATAATAGGGATACTAGACAAACAAGCTTGAATAGTTACTCTACTCCTTGTCGAGAAAAGTTCCCCTTTCAACATTCTAACCTTCTAGGCACTTTAATAACCATGTTGATCTGGAACTCAGGATCAACTAATGTGATAAAAAACCTTACATATACTCTAGTATTCAAAATGTTTAAACTCTCGACAAAATCTTCTCTATTTAACCTAAAAATTCACCTAACATTATGAACTAAGATAATAAGGGATAGTTATAATTGATTAAAAACACTATAAGTATGAACTTGATTAGTTACAAATCAATTCGAAAGAAAATTGGTAAAACGTTATAAGAATTAGTTTGATAAGTTGAATCAATCTTCCACTCAACAAGATGGTTGAAAAACCTTCTTAAAGAGTAATCACAATAGCATAAGTTGAAACAAACTTTAATTTTATTAATTTGGTATAAATGATGAATAATTACAACTTAAGAGTAGTGAACTTTATATAATCATTCACCTTACATTTTTGAATAAAACTAAAAAACTAGTATTCTAATTAAATTCCTTAATTTAACTTAATATAAGAAAACATTAAAATAATATTTAAATAAGCAACTTAATTAAAAAAATAAACTTTTGTCTGTTGAGATGAAAGAGTGTTGTGGTTGAATTCACCTTACATTTTTGAATAAAACTAAAAAACTTGTATCCTAATTAAATTCCTTAATTTAACTTAATATAAAAAAGTATTAAAATAATATTTAAAATAAGCAACTTAATTAAAAAATAAACTTTTGTCTCTTGAGATGAAATAGTGTTGTGGTTGAATTCTCCATGCTTTATTTGACTTGGATTTGGTCATCAATATTTAATTAATTCTTGGGGTAGAAGTTGAGTTTGAAGATGCTTTGAAAGCTTCTATGTTGAAGTAGAAAACAATTAATCTTCCATGAGAAAATTAAAAAGAAAATCCAAGAGAAAATCTAATAGAAAATCTAAGGAGAAAATCTAAGAGATAATTAAAGAGAAAATTTAGGAGAAAATCTCGGAAATAATCCAAGACAAAATTTAGGAAAAAAATCTAGGAAATAATCCAACATTGTTCATGAAAAAATTAAGAATGAGAGTTTGGTTAGGAATCTTTTGGCCGAATTCACATTGAATTCTTCTTGCTTCTTTGCTGGATGATTTTTCATCCCCTTTGAAGTAGAATTTTTATGCATGTAGTTCATTAATTTAGTTGAAACTCTGGTAAAAAAGGAATTTCAATTTGCCTTTAATTTGGTCACCAAAAGGAAGAGAAGTGAGAATTCTCCCTCGAATAGGATTCCCGCATGGGCAGGAATTCTTGCCCCTCAAGAACTCTTCTCGCGAGTTCTTTTCTTTCTAGCATGCATTCTTGGTTCTCTTCTAGGATTCTTCTTTTTAGCCGCAAGTAGATTTCTCCTTAGCATAGAGTTCTTCATGAAATTCAAAAGAAAAATATGTTTTGGGCATGGACTCTTTATGGGGAGAGAGATCCCACGTCGGTAGGGCTCTTTCTTCACTCAACTTCTCAGAATTTTACTTGGACTTTCGGGTTTTCTTGTGCCTTGGTTGTGCTCACATCACATGTGGTCCCAAAGAAATGTACACCTAGGATTGCCACCAAATGAATGCCAAAATAAGTAAATGGACAGGATAAGGTCTCACACCCTATTGCCTCAGCAAGGTTGCTCATCGTGCTATTATCCGCATTAGTTCCTGCTAATCCACAGTTATCCTTATTTATGCGAAGCCTAGACACCTGCTCAAAAACGATAATGAGTGTCAAAACGTTGGATAATGATCTATGATCATGTGATAGTAACAGGATTTATCATTGGCAAACTGGAGGTGGAAACCTCAACTCTATCCTTAACAACTGTAAATCCGATGGCCTACGTTCCAAACCCCTCAACAGCATTCTGCTTAACCGATTCACCACCAAAGCAAAAGAAAGGGAGATGGAGGATCTCCTTGTCTAACATCTTGCATTTGTTGAAACTACTCTTGAGCCTTACCATTAACAATCACCGAAAGAAAATTGAGGACAAGCACCCAATATGCTAAAACAGAAAAGGATTTTGAAATGAAAAACAGAAAAGGATTTGCATGAACTAAAACTTGACATTTCCTAGACTAGATTCTACCATTAGGATTAGATAAGACATTATAATCAAGTAGGCAAAACAAAGAGGTCATACCATCAACCTGAGGATCATAGTAGAGACTTAGGGGTTCCAAAGACCAGATTCTACCAGTAGAGTTATTAGATAAGATGACAAAATCAAGCAGGTGAAACAAAGAGCTCATACTCTCAAGCATGCAAAAACAGTAAAAATATTCCAGAACTTCACACAACAATGAGAAACAGATAGGATCAAATTATTCCTCATTTAGTTATTACTTTGGTTTAGTTTGAATTCCATCAGAGGCATCATTGATATTGAATTGAACTGTGGCACTCCTAACTAAGAGCATCTGTTTTCTTGTTAGGCTGTCCCAGCTATTGTCATTGTCTTCTTTTTTATTAGTTGAATAGTGGCTGTTCCACCTATTGCTAATGGATTGTATCAGTTACATGCAGGGTAAAGTTAAATATGTTGTTAGACCGGTGTTACCCTCTGGCTGTGAGGGAAAAGCTAGTCATTGTGCTGCTGTTGGGGCAAAGGATTTTGTAAACTTGGGTGGCTATGGTGTAGAGCTTGCATTAAAGAACATGGAATATAAAGCTATGGATGATAGCACAATAAAGAAAGGTGAGAACATTGTCTAGGTGGTGCTAATGTCTGTTCTTATTTTATTATGTCCATCCAACTAGTGCATCATCCTTGTTGTCTGTTAATTTTTTATTCTTGAAGTAATTTTTTGTTTCTACTTCTGCTACCATTGTTTTCTTAAAGTGTTTTGCTATTAATATTTTTCTTGTTTTCGTATGATTCTTGTTGTAATTGTTATTGCTTCCATTGCTATAGTTGTCATTGTTATTGTTGTTTTTGTTGTGCTATTATTAACTTTTGTGAAACTTACATTGATCATTGTAAGAGGTTCCTTAGCTTCTAGTGAAACCTATAAACCTCCTTCGCAAGTTGTTATAAGTTTCATCAAACTTTTTTTACCACATGAGAATTTTTATTAGGTCAATTTAATATTTTTAAGTAGCTATCTTTTTATTAGGAGGATTAATATTTATTTTTTATTAAGAAAAGAATTATTTTAAAAAAAGAAAAATGGCTAGGCTTTTCTACTTGAGCTACTTGTGGAGGAGTGGAATACTAAGTTTATTGTGTAGGTAATTTTTTGCTTTCTTTGGTTATTTTTTTCTGGACTCTAAAGATTTTGATGTTTGAGTTGCAGGAGTTACTCTTGAAGATCCTCGGACTGAAGATCTTAGCCAAGAAGTTAGAGGGTTCATATTTTCAAAAATTCGGGTCCGTTATCATACAACTAATTATATTATAATGTTGTAAATAGATGTGTTCTGGTGCACGTATACATATTGTGAGGAAGAAGAGGGATGAGGAGGGAGGAAGGGAGTTCTTTAATCTTAGGACATATGCTGTTTACTGTTATTTTGCATTATTTTTTTGTGAGTGGTGATAAAGATTAGGCCTATTAAGTATTACCTGGAGGTTTTAGCAAGAACTTTCTTTTAACTTTTTAAGCAAACTTTTTTTCCTCTTTTTTCCTGTTCCAACATGTTTTTCCTATTCCTTTTCCTTTTAAGTCTCTTTTATTTGGGATGGGATGGGAATAGGTATGGCTCGGTGATAACATTTATAGCTATTGCAAGATGGTAAATGAAGTTGAATTTGTCTGAGACACAAAGAAAACTCTTAAGTTTTGTAGAAGTTTCATTTCACTTAATTTAGACTTTTTTACTTGAATTCTTTCCTGGTGGATAATAAGAAATTTGAAGGTATAAAAACTCTCGTGAAGATTTAGTTTATCTTAATTGGTGGAGTAATATAATAGTCTTTAATTAACGTTGAGGAGTAAAAGGTGATGTCAAAGTGGTATATTTTATTGGGTTGTGGGTCTTATGGTTGGAATGGAATGTTAGGATCTCTAAGCAATGGTTTTACTTACTTTCTCTATTTTGTGATTGAGTGGTGTTCTTTGCATATATGTGGGTAGAGGCTCATGATTTTTCATGGTATCCTCTCTTATGAAAGGGTGGGTTGCTTTTTTGTGTTGATGTTTTTACTTTTTGTCCTTTTACTTTCCTGTGTGTTTGGAGGTAATCTATCTTTTTTTTTTAACATATTTCTCTTCTCGTAATAATTTTTTTCATTTCTTTAAAAAATAAATTCTTATTTTATGAAAAACTAATTTCTTTTATTATCTTAAAATGAGTCTGGTAATTTTTGATTGTTACAAACATATGGTTGTCGTTTGGTAGCAAGGATATATATAAAATAGAGTAGCAGGAAAAAATCTTGTATCTATACTGTACTGATTTGAATAATCTTCACACTTAAAAAGAGAATAATGTACATGGGGATTATATAGCCGAGTAAGAGAAATATATAAGTCATAATTAATGGGATTCTGCCATCCTAATTTAATCATTCTAAATATTAAAAATTTATAAGATATTACAAAATATTCCTATATCGTAAAAATACAACCAATCATCTTAAATATAGAATAAATAATTAATCTTGAAATTACAACTAATTATCATAAATGTAAAATAAATAATTAATTGACTTTCTTTCACTCCCCCTCAAACTTGGTTGTAGATGTTGTGGAGTCCAAGTTTGTCAACTAATCTCTCAAAATCGGGTCTCCAGAGACTCTTAGTGAATATATCAGCTGCTTGACTCAAAGTTGGAACATAAATGAGAGACACCATCCCATCTCTTTAGTAAAATGATGGTATATTCTAACGTGTTTGGTTCTGTCATGATAAACTAGATTGTGAATGATACTAATAGCAGTTTTGTTGTCACAATATAGTTTTAGTGGTTCACTTGCTTGTTGCTTTAATTCTCTCAGTAAATTTCTTAACCATATAATCTCACACACACCGTGTGACAAGGATCTCAATTCAACTTCTGCACTGTTTCTTGCAACCACAGTCTGTTTTTTACTTCTTCAAGTGACTAAGTTTTACCAAACAAATGAATAATACCCTGAAGTTGATCTCCTATTTATGGCCGATCCTGCTCAATATGTATCTGTAAATGTTTCAATACTCTGATTTGAGATTTTTTTGAAGAATAAATCTTTCCCTGAAGATCCTTATAGATATCTTAAAACTCATGTAACTGCAGCCATGTGCTCCTCTATAGGCGCATGCGTAAATTGGCTGATATAACTTACAGTAAAATTAATGTCAGGTTTAGTATGTAAAAGATAGTGTAGGAAATCATAAAAAAAGTTTGTTTCATTTCTATTTTCTTGTTGTAGGAAAACCACCGAGTGGTTAAGAGGTTGCTCTTGACTAAATATTGTTATCCTATACTCTCATAAAGTTGTTAGGAATTAGTTGTAGTTCCTACTTATAAATAAGCACCTCATGATGAGAAGAATAAGACAAGAAGACAATTTTTTCATTCTCAAAATCTTCATGGTAGAGCGACTTTGATCCAAAGGCTTCATCCCGACTGAGCCAAAGTTACAGATGGCCACGGGTGAGCTATCGTCTTCTCCACCCAAGGTTTCCTCGGGTTCTTATTTTTCTGCACCCATCAACCATGGATTTGTTGAACAATCTTCGTCATTCATTACCGGACACAAATTAAACGGTAACAACTATCTCCAGTGGTCGTCATCAGTGTTGCTGTTTATTCGGGGAAAAGGCTGAGATGAATACCTCACCGACGAAATCGTACCACCACCACTCAATGATCCGAATGCTCGAACATGGAAAATTGAAAACAGTATAGTTATGTTGTGGTTAGTGAAGTCCATAACGCCCCAAATTGGGGAGAACTTTTTACTCTGAAACCGCACACGAAATTTGGGAAGCTTCTCGGGAATTCTACTCTAGTAAGGATAATATTTCGGCCATCTTTGAGATTGAATCCACCATTCACGACTTGCGACAAGGTGATTTAATTGTAACTCAATTTTATAACACTCACTCGAAACTGGCAGCAGCTCAATACGTTTAAAGAACACTGTTGGAGTTGTCCCGAAGATATCAAAGTCTTTAAATCGATTATTGAGCAAAAAAGGATCTTCAAGTTTCTAATGGGATTAAACAAGAATCTGGATGAGGTACGAGGACGAGTATTATGAATTAAACCATTATTGAGCATCCGAGAAATGTTCTCCGAGATTCGTCGAGAAGAAAGCCGAAAGAAGGTTATGATGGGAGAGACATAATCCACCCACATGATTGAAAATGCTTCTGCACTTACAACCCGAATGCATGATTCTCGTGGGAAGAGTGAACGTCCGTGGTGTGACCACTCAAGAAACCAGGCCACCTACACGAGAAGTGCTTGAAACTCCATGGAAAACTTGGTGACAGAAAACTCTCAAAATTTGAAACCTTTATCGACCACCAAGAAAATCATGCGACTGCTGAAGACACAGCACTAATTGCTGTGGAAAGCAGCTTGTTCAGCGTAGAGCAAATGGAAGCTCTTCAAAGGATGTTATCTCAGAAGAATCACCTTGGTAATGTATCGGTAGCACACAAAGGTAAAATTCTACTTGGTTTGTCAGCTTACTTACACAAAAAGACAAATGTGGATTGTAGACTCTAGGGTATCTAACCACATGACAAGTGATGTGTCACTGTTTCAGCAATACAATCCATGTAAAGAGAGACTCACCATAAAAATTGTCGACGGGTCAATCTCTAAAGTGGCAGGAATGGGTTCTATTGTTTTATTACCATATTTGACCTTCCATTCGATTTTATATGTCCCAAACTTGAACTGTAATTTCTTATCTGTGAGCAAACTTTATGGGAACCTAAATTGTGTTACTAAATTTGTCTCAAACTTGTGTGAATTTCAGAACTTGGATTCGAGGAGGATGATTGAAAATGTTATGATGAATTAGGGGCTATACCTTCTTCAAATTGACACCTCTAGAAGACAAATTCACAATGCAGTATGTGCAAATTCTGTTTCTGTAAGTCATTTAAATAATGACCATGATATCATGTTGTGGTATTATCGACCAGGACACCCAAATTTCTTGTACCTGAAAAAATTGTTCTCTTCTTTGTTCAAGAATAAAAATCTACTTTCATTTCAATGTGAAGTATGTCAATTCTCTAAATATATTCGAAGTTCCTTCCCTAATCTATCATACAAATCCTCAAAACCATTTGCATTAATTTACAACAATGTATGAGGACCTTCCAGGGTCAGTAACATCACCCGAAATAAGTAGTTTGTATCCTTCATTGATGAGCATATCAGAATTACCTGGGTATTCTTCATGAGAGAAAAATATGAAATTGGACTCATATTCAAGAAATTCAACACTATGATCCAAACTCAATTTCATACCACGATACAAGTGTTGAAGTCTGATAATGCATGTGAGTACTTTGAAACCACTCTCAGAAAATATTTTACTGAGTAAAGCATTATCCATCAAAGCTCTTGTGTCAATACCCCTCAGCAAAATGGTATAGCCGAAGGGAAAAACAAACATATTGTTGAGATTATTCGATCAATCATGTTTACCACTCATATTCCTAAATATTTTTGGGGAGAGGCAATACTCACAGCTACATACTTAATAAACAGAATGTCTTCCCGTATCCTACATTTCCAATCACCTTATAATATCTTCTTACAAACTTTCCCTAAATCTCATGTTCTAAACACCCTTCCATTCAAAGTTTTTGACTGCTCGGCCTATGTTCATATCCATGCTCATCTCTGTGGGAAACTTGGCCCAAAAGCTTTCAAATGCATTTTTGTTGGATACCCTTCTAACCAAAAAAGGATACAAATGCTTCTTTCCGGATACCCATCGATTCTAACACAATGGACGTGACATTTTTCGAAAATCAACCTTTCTACCCTATTATTGATATTCAGGGAGAGAATTTTATTTAGAGATATCAATTGTAGGATATGAAGATACCTTCTCACTATCCACATATCTCACCACCACCAAATGCACCTGCTCCAGAGCCTGAGCCTATAACTGACACATTATCTAAAACCACAAACAACAAAGAGTCTGAGTCTGTAGCAGAAATATAAACTGAAAATACATTACTTGCAATTAATAACAAGTTACGTGTCTACATTAGAAGAAACAAGATTCAAAAGGGGAAGGTGCCCGAATCAGCCAAGTATTGCCATGAATCAATTCCTGCTCCAGACATCCAGAATTCAACAGGTAATGAGATCTTTGCCACAACTCCTGATACTGACACTGAGCTATCTATTGTTTTGCGAAAAGGTACTCGATCATGCACTAAACATCCCATACATAATTATGTTTCATTTGGCAAACTGTCTTTAAAATATCATGTATTTGTGAGCAAATTAGATAGTTGTCCCATAGAGCCGAAAAACGATCAATGAAGCACTCCAATTACTAGAACGGAGAGTAGCTATCCAAGAGAAAATCAAAGCACTTAAGAAAATGGGACATGAGAATTATCAGAACTGCCTCTAGGAAAGCATTAGGTAGGATGCAGATGAATTTTTACAACTAAACATAATTTGAATGGGAGTGTGAATCGGTATAAAGCCCGCCTTGTAGGTAAAGATTTTACTCAGTCTTATGGGATAAACTATCAAGAGACATTTGTTCCAGTTGCCAAATACAATATTATCCGGGTATTACTTTCACTTGCCACAAACCTTAATTGGCTCCTTTGTCGACTAGACATGAAGAATGCTTTTCTTAACGGTGATATAGAAGAATAAGTATTCATAAACATTCCACCAGGACTTGGAATGACATACAACTCTCATAAGGTGTGCAAACTCAAAAATTCACTTTATGAACTTAAACTATCCCTAAGAGCGTGGTTTGATAGATTCATGAAGGCAGTGAAACGAGTGGGATATGAGCAATGCCAGTTAGCTCACATCCTGTTTGTCAAGCACTGTACCTCGGGTTAGAAAGCTATTTTGATTGTATATGTTGATGATATCATTTTGACAGGAGATCATATTGAGGAAATTCAAGAGTTTAAAGAATTTTAGTTAAAGAGTTTGAGATTAAAGATCTTGGAATGCTCAAGTATTTCCTTGGCATGGAAATAGCTCAGTTCAAGAAGGGAATCTTAGTATCATAAGGGAAATATATTCTAGATCTCTTGAAAGAGACAAGAATGCTTGGAAAAAAATCTGCGGACACACCTATGGACCCAACAGTTAAACTAGGATCCAATGCTTGTGATAAGCCAGTTGATAAAGAAAGGTATCAAAGACTTGTAGGCGAACTCATCTATTTGGTACATACAAGACCAGACATCAGTTTTGCAGTTAGTACAGTAAATCAATTTATGACTCAACCCCAATCGAGAAATACATGAATGCAGTTTATCGGATCCTTAGATATCTAAAGATGTCTTTAGGTCATGGATTGTTCTTCCAAAAATTAATGAACAAAGATGTTGAAATCTTCATTGATGCCAATTGGGCAAGATTAGTAACTGATAGAAGATCTACATCAGGTTATTGTACTTATGTTTGGGGAAACTTAGTCACTTGGCGCAGTAAAAAACAATAAGTGATAACACGTAGCAATACCAAATCTGAATTTCGGGCACTCACTCATGGAATATGTGAGAGAGTATGGTTGAGAAGAATACTGTTAGAACTAAAAGCGTCTGTTAGCACTCTTATGAAAGTATGGTGTGACAACCAATCAACTATTAGCATGACAAAGAATCCAGTGCATCATGATCGAACTAAGCATGTAAAAATCGATTGACATTTTATCAAAGAAAAAATTGAAGACGAAACTATAACACTTATGCATATTCTTACCAGTCAACAAACTGCATACATCCTAACAAAAGCTCTACTAAAAAGGACATTTGATGATCTTGTATCCAATTTAGGTTTAATTAACATATATGTAAACTAGATTGAGGGGGAGTGTAGAAAATCGTAAAAGGAGTTTGTTTCATTTCTGTTTGCTTGTTGTAGGAAAACCACCAAATGGTTAAGAGATTGCTCTTAACCAAATATTGTTATCCCATACTTCCATAAAGTTGTTAGGAATTAGTTGTATTTCTTATTTATAAATAAGCACCTTATGATGAGAAGAATAAGACAAAGAAGAGAATTTTTGCATTCTCAAAATCTTCAGATAGATTAGTTTGCCAACTAATCTTTGAAACCTTCTTTTGTCAACTGGTTTGCTTGTTTTTAAATTGCTCAATTTACATTAGGATCCATAGGAGTGTCTGCAGGTTTACAACCCAACATATCGGTTTTCTTTAATAAATCAAGAACATACTGTTTTTGAGACACTAAAATTCCCTCTCGGTTTTGAGCTATCTTCATACTAAGAAAGTATTGAACTTTACCAAAATCTTTTATTTCGAATTCTGAAACAAGACCTTTCTAGACTCGGGTAATTTCCTCAATGTTATTTCATGTTGTAATAATATCGTCAACGTAAACTATTATGATAGTCACTTTATTCTCTTTGTGGTAGAAAAACAGTGTGTGATCTGTCTGTGCTTGCATATAACCTTATCATTTTATTGCTTTCATGAATCTGTCAAACCAAGCACGTAGAGTCTGTTTAAGGCCATACAAACTTTTCCACAATTTGACTACCTTGCCATGGATGCTATTATTAAATCTCGGTCGTAGGTTCATAAAGACATTCTTCTCAAGTTCTCCGTTTAAAAAAGTATTCTTTACATCTAATTGTTGTAAGGGCCAATCTAAGTTAGCAACAAGAGATAGAAGCATACGTAGCGTATTGATTTTTACAACAGGAGCAAAAGTCTCTTGATAATCCACACCATAGGTTTGTGTATAACCTTTTGTGATTAGTTTAGTTTTATACCTTTTAATAGTACCCTTGACCTTGCATTTCACTGTGAAGACCCACTTACATCTAATAACAACTTTGTCTTTTGGCTTTTCCACCACATCCCAAGTCCGGTTCTTTTCTAATACACGTATTTTTTCCAAAATAGCAGCTTTCTATACTGATTTTTTCAAGACTTCATCCACTGTTTTTGAAATCTCTACCTCTGTCAGATTTGTAACAAACGTCTTGTAGTGTTTAGAGAGCTTATTATACCAAACAAAATTTGAGATTGGGTAATGAGTGGAAGAGTTTGTTTCCTTTCTCACATCTATAGGAACTTCTAGGTCATGATTCTCAAGATCTGGATCCGGATTTGAGGTTTGAGGTTGCAGAGGTTCAATTGCTTTCTTTCGATTTTTTCTTCTGTAATAAGTTAGAAGATCTTTGATTCTATGATTGACAATAGTGATAGACTGTAAAGCTTTTCTTGATAGTGGATTTGTGCTTTTGATCTCCGTTTTGGTTAAAAAGATTATTTCCTTATTTTTCATCACAAATTTTGATGTTGGCTGATTAGAATTTTTTGCAACTTTTGGAGTTTGTGGGACAGGATCTCAGTTCAATTCCTACGTTTTTGAGGCAAGGTTTGGTGTGATGGGATTTGATTTTTTGATTGAATATGAAATTTTCTCATTTAAATCCATATATGGAGATTTGAACTTTAAATCTGGAAAAATAATCTCACTATTGCCTATTTTAAATTGTTCTCAGAAATTTGGATCACTTCCACTCTCTCTCTGAGGCAAATTTCGGGTATAAAAAGTCTGATTTAAAAAAAAAATAACATCAGTAGAGGTATAGTATTTTATTTTTTGGGGACAATAACACTGATAACCTTTTTGGGTAGTATAATATTTAAGAAAAACACATTTTAGGGAATGGAGATCTAATTTCGACTTCCCTTGACTGGGCACATGAACAAAAGCGACGTTTCCAAAAATCCGAGACTCTACTTGAGAGAAAACACGGTAATTAGGAAAGAAGGTCGAGAAATATTCAAGTGGTGTTCTATATTTTAGAATTTTTGATGGAAGTCGATTAATAAAATAGTACGCTGTTAAGACGGCATATTCCTAGAAATGTTTTGGAACGTTTGTTAAAAATATGAGGGCACGTGCAACATCAAGAAGGTGATGGTTTTTTCTCTTAGCCACACCGTTTTGTTTTGAAGTATCGATATATGAGTTTTGGTGTAAAATACCATTGGCTCGGAAAAAATCAGCAAGAATAGAATTGAAGTATTCTATACCACTATCGTTGCGAATAATTCGAATTTTTATATCAAATTGTATTTTAATCATTTGGTAGAAATTCTTAAAAATCAATGAAGCATTTGATTTGTTTTTTAGAACATAAACCCAAAATACCCGGGTATGATTATCAATAAATGTGATGAACCACTTTTGAGAGAAAAATGTAGGAATACGTGAAGGACTCCAAATATCAGTATGTATGAGGGTAAAAGGTGTGGATATATGATAATTTTGAATGGATAAGAACGTGCGAGTGTGTTTTGCCAATGCCAATATATTACATTGAAACATTAGCCTTTTATTAAAAAATAACTGAGGAAACAAATGTTTCATATAGGTAAAACTTGGATGACCCAATCGAAAATGTAATAACATTATTTATTTTTCAACAGAAATGGTAGACAAACACATAGAAGAGCCAACATTATTCATTAGTGAAGAGAAACTGAAAAATAGTAAAGGCCGTTTGAGACCCTAACACTGCTAATCCTCCTCCCCATCTTCAAATCCTGAAAAAACGCAAGTATTTTTTGAGTAATTAACACCATATGCCAGGTTGGTAGTTAACTTACAAACAGAAATTAAATTAAAGGTTAATTTTGAAACATAAAGAACATCCTGCAAAATTGTAGGTGATAAGCAAATAGTTCATTTGCCAGCCACTGTAGAAAAAGTTCCATATGCCAATTGAATTTTTTGTTGTCCTGGAGTAGGTGAATAAGACAGAAAAATGGGAATTACCGGTCATGTGATCGGTAGCCCTCAGAATCAACAATCCATTGCTCCCCTAAATTTAGCATACTTGCAATAGAGGGTTTCGATATACCTTGCCTTGCCATGAGAGAAGTGCTTGTAGCAGAATTACTTGTGACAGATGTAGAATTAAAAAGAAGGCTACACAAGTGTTCAATTTGTGTTTTTGTGAAATTAACAACTCCTGATTTATTAGTCGGTGGTGCTGCTCCTTTCTTTTTAACCGATTTGATACAAAATTCTTTGGCTTTCCATGAATCAGCCAACAAATCTCCTTTGTGTGATATGCCTTGTTGCATTAATAACACCAGACATATTTTTTTGCAGAATTTTGTGATCAATTAGAAGAACCGTTCACAGCAAGAGCAGAGGCATCCACTTAGATGGCCATGGTGTCACCAAGCATAACTCGACGACGATGATATTCATGACGAATCTCTGTAAAGATTTCATCTATGGATGATAAAGGTCACACACCTTAGAGATGGCCACGTACATCATCCAACTCTATATTTAAAACAGCCAAAAAATCATATATACGATCTTTTTGGATTAGTTTATTGAAAAGGTGAGCATTGGCAGGATCTTTTCAGGGGGCTAAATGAAACATGTCAACCTCTTGTCACAATTTTCGCAAACTGTTATAATATTGAGTTACATCCATATCACCCTGACGAAGGTTGCGTGCACGATTTTGCAATTCAAACAATGAATTTTCCAAATCGGAATAAGTAAGAGTGACGACATCCTAGATCTCTTTTGCTGTGGAATGAAAAAGATAGGTTTCACCTATCTCATCCTCCATATAATGAATTAATCACGCCATGATTAAGGAATTGTTAGCATCCCATAATGCATACGAGAGATCATCAACATCCGAACGAGGAGAAGAGGAACCGTCTATGAAGGCTATTTTGCCTTTTCCCCTAATCACCAAAGCTGACGAACGAGATCATTGCAAAAAATTCTTCCATTTCAATTTTTGAGCGGTGATATGTAAGTTATGAGAAGTATTTTCTGCAGTTACAGCAGAAGCAATTGTGGAAACAGATTGGGCCTCCGAATCATTTCCTCTTATCTCCGACATGGTTCTCTCAACTTACTAGTTCTCTTTTTCTTCTTACTCTAATACCATAAAAGAGACTAGTAGGAAAAAATTTTATGTTTATACTGTACTGATTTGAATAATCTTCACAATTAAAAATAGAATCATGTACAGCGACATTATATAGCCGAGTAAGAGAAATATATAGGTCATAATTAATGAGATTCTGCAATCCTAATTTAATCATTATAAATATAAAAATTTTACAAGATATTACAGAATATTCTTACATCCTAAAAATACAATCAATCATCTTAAATATAGAATAAATAATTAATGCTGAAATTACAACCAATTATCTTAAATATAAAATAAATAATTAATTGACTTTCCTTCAATATATTATCTTTTTAGCTCTTACAAAGCTTATTGTGATATTTTGCCTTATCGATACTCCTCTGTTTATGGGTGTGTCAATGTTTGTACTTCAGTGAATGTTGTGGTATCTTTTCCTACATGTTTGTTGTGTCCTATCATAATGAAACAAATAGAACTTGAGTAAAAAAGATCTTCAATGCCCAGAGTTTTTGGAGAGTATTGGATATTTCTATGCTTTATCTTGGGGTTGGGTGAGTATAGGGAGCTTTGTGCTTTATGGAGAGGCGCTCAGCTTGTTGAATTGTGTGTTTTATGGGTTTATTTTTGAGATAGAGAATTCTCTTTTTGAAAAGAGTAAGAAAGGAATTAGGAATTATTCACAAGGCACCAATGGTGTACTGCCTATAACAAACATTATGTGGAAAGAAAAATCAGTATACTTTGGGATGAGATGACTTTTTTGGTGTCTCCGCTGGTGAAGGTTTGTAGGCATTATGGCAATGCCTATTTGGCTATTTTCGTAAGAGAATGGACTGAAGTTTTCTCTAGATTTTGTCTCCTTTTTCTTTCTTTGAGGAGGATCTCTTATCCTTTGTTGCTGTACTTCATTTTTCTTTTCTAATAAAGAGTATCTTTATTAAGGGGTTTATGCGGGGATTTAGGAAAAAGTTGCTTGGATTTATCCATGATTTGTTCGTTCCTTTTGTTTTCTCTATGATGCACATTATTTGCAATAGTTTTCCGAAGCTTATTGCCTATTATGAAATCACATTGACTTTAGGGATTTACATAAGTAGCTTTATGCAACCTCTCCAAGTTAACTTCTCCCCCGTCCTGCAGGAACGCAAGCCAGAGCTGACGTCAGAAATAATGGCCTTTAGAGATTATCTATTGTCGTCAACAATATCAGATACACTTGATGTCTGGGAACTAAAGGGTATCTTTCAGTCATTGTTTTCTCCTTGCTAATTTCTTATAACTGTAATCTGTCTTATTTGATTTTTCATGACAGATTTGGGGCATCAAACAGCACAGAGGATAGTACATGCCTCTGATCCGTTGCAGTCAATGCAGGAAATTAACCAAAACTTTCCCAGTGTGGTTTCTTCTTTATCTCGGATGAAGGTAAATTATCCTAAAGATACTTGGGTTCGGATGAACCATGGAGTAACTGTTAATACTTGGAAATTTACTTATTGCATAAATTTTGTTATTTGTTGTTCTGATGAAAATGTGCTAATGTTTATGCAGCTGAATGATTCAGTTAAAGATGAAATAATTGCAAATCAGAGAATGATCCCCCCTGGCAAGTGCTTAATGGGTCTGAATGGTGCTTTAGTCAACATCGAAGATATTGATCTCTATGTGTAAGGCTTTTGGTCCCATCAATATTTTCTTTTTAAATGGAATCTTATTATTAACTAATCTGTTGAACTTTTAGATTCTTAGGAATTTGTTGTTTCAGCTCCTACTCATTATTTCTTTACTTATTCTTTGATAAAGAAATTATATTAATTGAAAAGCACCAAGAGGATGCCCAATAAGCTTTGATTAATTAATGTTTTTACTTTTTGGTTTCGGGCTTGGTAGACTTTCCTGTTCTACTTTCTTTTCTTTGAAATTTCTATCGCACTTAGAGAGCTGGGGGATCCTTTCTCCTTGTTTGCTGCTCCTAGGGATCATTGCTTGAGGATTGTTTCTATTTTGCTTAAAGGTTACCCATTCACAATGGGGTCAATGTTATTGACCTCTTTGACGTTCGTCTTTGAGAGAAGTGTAAATTCTTGTACATTTTCCTCTGGGCGATATCCTCTTCCTGCTTTTTAATGAGTTTGTAATTTTTTTTCTAGCCAAAAAGAATGGCTATGAGGAAGGCCATCACACAATCACTATTTCCATCCCTGAAAATGCCGATTTCCTCCTCTTACTATCTATCAAAGACACTAGCATTTTCCTTTTCGAAATGTGAAAGTCATAGAAGATGGCTAGATGTGAATTCTTTGTCACAATTCTTGCATGCTATACCAACCACATTTTACACAGTTCATGCTGTAAAATAGTCTTCTTAGTCATGGCAAAAATAAGAAGGGAAAAAGTATAAATGGTTATCTAATAGTTATATGGAAACCCTAAAACTATAGAATAGCACTGCATTTCTCACCTACAAAACAGTCAAGAGTGTTTTGGCTCACGTTAATAGAATTGGACTGGAATAGTGACTCAGAGTCCTTTTATTGCAGTGTTTGATTTGCACATAACACTCTGTGTTGCAGAATTTCTATTGCCTGTGGAAGAAAATACAATTATAGTATTGTTTGATACTAAAAGTAAAGTTGGATGGTTGAATGTTTGTATAGATATAATTGGTGACTGTCAATTATTCATTGAAGTCTTAGAACTAAAGATTGTGGGTTAAACTAGGATTTCATCTTGTTTCTTGTGATTTATCCATTTTCTTTTCCTCTATTTCATCCATTTTTTGTTATATTTTCGTTTCACAATTTGGTATTATAGAAAGCATGTTCATTAATTTGTGCTTTCTTGTTTGAATTTACATGTACCAAGTCTGTAATCACTTGGACGTGAAAATATATGTTAGAATATAAATATCATTATTTGGGATAGCTACCCTTTTCCTTTTTTCATTGTTTCCACTACTGAATTTATCCTTGGAGCTTACATAAATCACAAGCTGACAAAGTGTCGAGCAAAGGTGATCATTCAGTTATATTATCATTTGATTTGGTTGGGTGTGGGTGATCTTCTATATTTAGCTTATATGGCCAAATCTGGCCACAGTGACGTAATTTAGTGTGGACCTACCTAGAGCATGTTAAATTGGCTACATTACACCTGGTACGACCCAACTTAGTTGAGCAAACAACATTTTTCGCCAGATTATGCTGTTTTGCTCATTGATTGGACAGCCTTACCTGATTGGATAATTAATCAGGTAACACTTGGTTGTGTTATGCAGCATGTCTGGCTGTTTGATGCTTTCTTGACCTAGTAAGCCTAGCCATTAAAAGAGTATATCAAATGCATATCAGCAATCCTATTATGTATTTAAGTCATCATTTTTTTTTAAAGAGCTTTTTCCAACCTTATTCCATCATTCAACCAATTGTCCGAATCTGAAAGGAGTAGCTATTCTAGCATATGAATCAAATTCACGAGCACGAGACTGTAATTCCTTTTCAACGTTATTGGATTTGTACAAGATGAAAAATTCTTCCACCTTGTGTTCCACTCAGCCACGCAAAGGAATTTAATTGCTGTTTTATGTTAATAGATCTTTTGTTTTCATTCTCTTCTTTTGGATGATTGTTTAACCTTATTTATTTTATAAGCTTTTTCATCTTATGTGATGATGTTTCTTTTCTTATAGAGGAGAGCTCTTTTGTTCCATATGTTCACAGGATATATTCTGTTTTTCTTTCACTTTTGCCTCCAGCTTTCACTTAGTGCCTTCAATAACAAAGTGTATTGTGGCTTTATTTCTAATAAGGTGCTGTTGTTCTTTATAGGTTGATTGATTTGGTTCACCAGGAGCTGTCACTGTCCGATCAGTTTTCAAAACTGAAGGTACTCTTTTGTTGATTGCAAGCACTGGCATGGTAATATCGGGGTACCGGATGTATTTGACGCCATTAACTACATTTGTATTCATGGGTTGTGCTTTTTGTACCTTGTGATTATAAGAATTTTTTTGAGATAACCTTGTGATTATAAGAATATGACTTTTTTCATCTCATTTTTTAGTGGAGGATAAGATATTCTCTTGGAATCTTCAAAAGAAATCCCGAAAACATAAAAAAGACTTACACCGAATCCACTGAGGGGAAAAAATCACGAATCAGTTCCTGTTTAACACAGAAATAGCAAGATCTAAAAATTTCCCATGGCCTTTATCGATATGAGAGTAAAAATCTCATTCTCTTCCATAGATCTTGATTTAGAGAGCAACAATCTTTCAAATATCCTTCAATTCTGTCTTTGAGTCACTGGAACCTTAATTTTAGCAAAAAGAATTAATTTGTGGTATTTATTAAAAATTGAGAAATAGAGGTAATTTTGAGAAAAGCAAAATTATGGGGGAAGATTTTGGAAAATAAAGAATTAGAAGGGGAAGAAAAGGAATTTAGATAAAGGAGATATTTTTAGAGAGAGAAAAAGATATATTTTTAGAAAGAGAAAGAGTGTTCTAGAGAGAGAAAGAGTCTGTTAGAGAGAGAAATAGAGAGAGAAGATAGATTTGTGAGAGAGAGAGAGAGAGAGAGAGAGAGAGAGAGAGAGGAAAAGAAAGAACATAATGAAATCTGAGGTTTTATTCCAAAAAGATTACTTATCTGAGTTTATGATAAATCCATTATTTATGTACATGAATTGGTATGAAAATCTTCATTTGCATCGTCGAACGCTGCTGGATGATAAAGAAAAGCTACCTGTTCAGGCGAGGGAGGCATCAGCTGGAGAGAGAAAATCTGAAACACTTGGGTTGGTTCACCGTGTGGAGAAGAACGGTTCACCAGTTCAGGGACCGGATAGGCACCTAGGGTTTTGGGTTTTGCTTCCCCATGGGCGGTTCTACCGTTCGCACTTCGCTTCCTGTTTTTTTTTATCACATGCAGCCAATTTCACTTTTTCCTTCGTGCACCCATGCTTCCAGCCACATTTTGTCTGATTTTTCTGGGATCTTGATAGCTGCTTGTTTCCTGTGTCACAGTTATTTAAATTATTATTTTGGTTATCTGCGTTGAGCTTCTGTATCCTGTTTCTGCTATCTTCGGCTTTTTGTCAGTGAACAATGCATCTTTCGTTTCTGTTTTGTTTCTAGAGTTAATAACAATCTCTTATAAATAATTATTTCTTTTATGTTTTTATATGTATTTTTTGTTGTCTTTTGTTCTCATATAAATGTGAAATTTATAATTTTTGAATTATCCGGAATAAGCTGACACTGTTAGTGTTCTCAGATTGTGAATTATCTAGAAATGATACTAATAAACTGACATTGTTAATGTTTTCAGATTCCTCAAACCACCATAAGGAAACTTCTATCATCTATGCCTCCTTCTGAATCTAATATGTTCCGTGTTGATTTTCGGTCGAATCATGTCCATTATCTTAATAACTTGGAGGAAGATTCAATGTATAGGCGATGGCGGAGCAATGTTAATGAGGTGCAATAATCTTCTGTTCATCATCTTTCCTAAAAATGAAGTTTATTTGTGCAAGTTTCCCCAGGAAAATTTGTTTCTAAATGTTATATTTTCTTTTCCAGATTTTGATGCCTGTCTTCCAAGGACAGTTACATTATATCCGGAAGAACCTTTTTCATGCAGTCTATGTCATTGATCCAGCCACAGCTTGTGGTCTTGAAGTAAATATTGAGACGACAGATAACTTGACTTTTTTGTTATCTTTGTGCTGAAAGCTTTTGAATTTATTTATTATTTGAATTCTGCAGTCCGTTGACATGATCACATCCTTGTATGAGAATAATCTTCCAATGAGATTTGGCATAATATTATATTCCGGAAAATTCATCAAAAAGGTTGAGATGAATGGTGGCGAAATCATTTCAAATGCTGCAGAAGTTGATGGTCAAATTAAAGACGATTTATCCAGTTTGGTACTTGCTTCATCAATATTGTTCTTGTTATAGGTTTTCCTTCAAATTATTTTTCTCCTGTCCGCTTTAATTTTTTCTATGCTGACTGCTTACCATATATGATCTGCTTCTGTCAGTTTCTATTATGTTCACACTGCTAATGGATACAATTGACTGTTGGGACTGTTTTTTGTTTTGCAGATTATACGTCTTTTTATCTATATTAAGAAAAACCATGATATAAGGATGGCTTTCCAGTTCCTAAGCAATGTACGAGTTTGCTACTTTTAACTCAATCTTGGTTTATGTCAATTAGCATTAGTTGGATTTGTTTTTCGTGGTGCTGTCATTTTTTAGTTTATGTTTTTGCTTATATGTCCTGGACACATTGCTGACCTAACTTGTTATGTACTAATGACAGATCAATAGGTTAAGAATCGAAGCAGCAGAGTTTGCTGAAGATTCTCTTGAAATGCACCATGTTGAAGGGGCATTTGTTGAAACAGTGCTGTAAGTAATATGGAGATTTTATGGATGATTTACAGTTTTTGTTACATAAGCCAAAATTTTCCCCATTATTATATCCTTTAAATTTAAAAATTGTGGATATTAATTTGGTTTGTTGAATGCATATGAATTTGCTGCATATTTGGAGCAGACCCAAGGTAAAATCCCCACCACAAGATACTTTGCAGAAGCTGGAAAAGGATGAAACTTTTATGGAGTTTTCTCAAGAGAGCTCCATGTTTGTCTTTAAGCTGGGTTTGACCAAGCTCCAGTGTTGCCTATTGATGAACGGTCTTGTCTTTGATTCTGTTAAGGTATCTTTGTTCGTTTTCTGCTTTTATCTATCTCCTTCTATTATCAGTGTCTGTTGTATCTTTCCCACAATGTAGTGTTACTATTTCTCAATTTCAAGTTTATAATATGTTTAGATTGTTTACAGTTGGCATGACATGTTGAGTCAAATAAATTTTTAACAGGCAGGATAAAATCTTTCATTCTGGAAGTTAAAATGTTCATTTTTAGTCAAATAACAGAGATTCAAAGGGATTACACATATGGGATGATTCCCTTCAATTTTAAATAAATTTTTTTTTGTATTTTTTTTGAATCTTTCTGTGCACTAATTGGTTTTGAGCTAACATAGTTGAGTAACCCATCACCAATGTAATAAGATGCTGGTTCTTTCTTTGTTCAGGAAGAAACTCTTATTAATGCCATGAATGATGAGCTTCCCAGAATACAGGAGCAAGTTTACTATGGTCACATAAATTCTCGTACTGATGTGCTGGACAAATTCCTATTAGAAAGTGGTGTTACTCGCTACAATCCGCAGGTAATACATTCTTTAAGATGTTTGTGAAATTTTGCATCTGCGTTGGTTACTGTCTTTGGTGTAATTTTCAAGTTATATGTATTACTCATGGTGTTGTATCAAATTCAGATAATTGGTGATGGTAATGTCAAGCCAAGGTTCGCAAAGCTGGCTTCATCCATTCTTGGAGAGGAATCTGTGCTAAATGATATGAGCTACTTGCATTCTCCTGAGAGTAAGAAGAATCTTGTTGAAATCATGAAGCTAATGTCTACAATTTTCTCGAATCATTATGCTTATCATTTTCCATATCTAATTATTTCAGCTCTGGATGATGTGAAGCCTGTGACTCATCTTCTTGCTGTTGATGTCACATCAGTGAAAGGAATGAAATTGCTTCATGAAGGAATACATTACCTGGTTATTCTTTGTGATTAATTTTTTGAATCTCATTTCTATTATTGTTTTTCCTTTTTCTTGTGTTAGTTACATTTCCATTTTGTTAGTTATCATTTTCTTCCGTTCAGTGAAAAGACAATGCTTTTCCTCAAATCATTAAGTCATATTGTCATTGCTATAATGTTCTTGCAACGTTGGCATTGTGATACAGATTGGAGGGTCTAAAGGTGCTCGCTTGGGAGTGTTATTTAGCGGTGGTCAGAACCATGATTTAAATTCTCTTCTTTTCCTTAAGATTTTTGAGACCACCACATCTTCATATAGGTTTGTGTAGTCTGAAGTTTATATTGGTTCTATATAATATTGTAGAAGTGGATTATGTTAGTATACTTTACATGTTAACTCTTATAATGTCATGCAGTCATAAGAAAAAGGTTTTAGAATTTCTGGACCAGCTATGCTCGTATTACGAGCATGTCCGTGGATCTCCTATAAGTGGTGAAGGCAACCAAATGTTGATTGATAAAGTTTATGAACTTGCTGAGTTAAATGGACTATCATCCAAGGACTATAAATTGTCTCTTTCCAAATTTTCAGATGAGAAAATGAAAAGATATTTTAACAAGGTATATGAAAGAATATTTTAATAAGGTACCATAGCAAGTTACTTACTGATCGGCTGTTGAAAGTTGATTCTGGCATTTCTGCTGAATTCTTTACCTTTTTGTTGATTTGCTGATGTAAGTCCAATGCTGTCTTTGCTTTCTTGGAATGCAATTGTAAATCCACATTTAGTTTAACTAATAGGTTTTGTAAATTTATGAAGAGATGGTAACAATTACCTCATCTGGAACTCAACTGGATAGAAATTGAATTGCATTGTTTTAATTTAATGTTAAATTCTATATGAGGTCAATTTTTATAATTTTACTGAGGATTATCCTATCTTCTGGTTGAATGAGTATAATTTAGCAAATGAATTCCAACAAAATTCTTATTTCTTCCAAACATAAGATTACGTGTTATTAATTGAGATTGATTGGATGACTTCTGGCATTCTGCATTTTCGATTTTGGTGCTTTTCTTTAATTCTATGTAATACTATGCAGGTAACACGGTTTTTATCTTGGCAAATTGGGCTTGAATCTTGCGCTAATGCGGTTATTACTAATGGAAGGGTGCGTCTTATCGTATTTTTTAAGTTTATGTGGGATTGCTAAAAATTTCAAATTTGTGATTGAGTTCAAATTCATTATTTACTTCTTTTAAATGAAAAAAGATCTATTATTTGTGGTAGCTTGAGTTTTGGAGGTCATCAAGTTTGTAGGTTATTTTCTCAAACATTTACCTACATCTATCTTAACTTGGCATCTTATAGGTGATGTTCCCAATTGAGGAAAGCACATTTGTGAGCCATGATTTGCAACTTCTTGAATCAGTTGAGTTCAAGCATAGAGTAAAACACGTCAAAGAAATTCTTGAAGAGGTCGAGTGGCAAAACATAGATCCTGACATGTTAACAAGGTGCATATTTTTTGTGCTTTTTATCTTTCCTTTATGTTTCTTCTTTACTATCAACCTTAGGGTAGATGGAAAAGTTCCTTGGAGTTTTCACCCAGAGAAACTTTAACAGTAACTATTAAAAGTTTATGTGAATGTATGTGATAAACGTATATATGTTAAACCTCTTTTTGAGAAGGAGTTCATCTGCAATTAACAGATTTATTTAACCTTATAAATACCAAATAGGTTATGGATTTTTTGTTTACCTGGCTGATTCTTTTTCAGTCAATACTCATCCTGGACCAGGAACATTTTTTTGTTAATATATCTCTCTTAGTTTCTTACAAACTTTGCATCAGATAAATAAATTGTTTGCTAATGCAAAAATTGAAGTTCAAGATCAAATAGATGCTTGCAAAAGCAGTATTTCATTACTATTTAGTCTTGGAATCATGAGTTATGTAATACATTTTTTTTTTTTTACAATTTGTTTTCTGAGTTACAAAATTCAAGACATGGTTTCTAATGAAATATCTATAGAAATGGCAAAATTTCTTCTTTCTTGTCTTGCTTTTGGGAGCATAAAAAACAATGACTTAAAAGATACTTCCATTTAGGAGAAGTGAAAACATAAAAAAATAGTTAATGCATTTTTGTTCTTATTCTTCCGTAGTGTCTGCTATTATTATATGCTTAGCTTAAGTAAAACAAATTTCGTTCTTATTAAGCTTAGTAAGTTCAATTTCCCGACGAAAATTTGTTATAGATCCGTTTAAGGAAACTGACAAACTAGCATGGTAGAAGAATATTCAATAAAGGTTTTTACTGTACTTACATCTTCACTACATTTCATCTCTACACATGGATAATGGTCGAGCTCTTTCCACAACCCTTTCACCAATTAAAATAATGTTAGAAGGTTTTTAACAGTGAGCCAATTTCCTTTAACATGTCTGTTACATATTTTGGTTGGCAAATGAATGTTCATGATTTTGAATAGGTCAATTCTGTTCTTAGTAAACATTTTAAATTTCCCAATTCTTTGATTTCAATCTCTCTAGGCAGGCATTGCTTGAGAGCTACTGTTTCCTATTTATATTCCCTGTAACATATGCCAGACAGACAGTGACTTCCCCTGATTTTAAATTTTTAATGAATAGGGAGTTGTCTCGTTGGCATTGCCTGTGCCCCATGTATAGAATAACCTTTGCAATCTATTAAATCATGTTTGAGGAGACTGTTTAAACCCATGTAGTGCCTTTTTCAATTTGCATACTTTGTTCGCTCTTTCTTTCTTAGTAAACCTGGGAGGAATCTCCATATAAATTTCTTTTTCAAATACTCCATGCAGGAAGTCATTCTTCATATTAAACTGCTGCAATTGTCTAGCTGTTATGGATAATGGGACATGTACCGTATTCATCTTTGCAACTGATACCAATGCTTCTTGGTAGTCAATCCTATATGTCTGGGTGTACTTTTTAGTCACCAATCTAGTATTGTATCTCTTTAATGTTCCATAAGTCTTGTATTTGATAGTGAATACCTATTTGCAACCCAACGATCTTTTACCTTTGGGCAAGTCCTCTACTTTCTTGTTTGATTTTTTCAAGTGTTTGCACCTTCATAATATTTTCTGATTTTTTATTGGTTAAAGTCTCAGATAATGTTTTAGGAATAAATACTGTATTCAAACTAATAAAAAACTTTTTGTAAAGTGAAAACATTTTTCAAGGGATATAAAAATCGAGATAGGATAGAGGGGACATTTAGTGCATTCGCGTGTCCCCCCCCTTTTTTTAAGTGCAATAGATTTATCCATATTAGAATAAATATTATCCTCAGAGCTTACCTCATTTTCAGCACTCAATTCAGATTCTTGAACTTGTTTTAAATCAAATTCTTGGTTCTTCCTTCTGAATACAATTGGGAGAACCATGCGTCTTGTTTAGGCTGAGATTCAGGCTCATTTTTTGGAGGTATGAGTACATTCACTTTAAGGGTATTAAGTTTCTCTTGGGGTAGTCATCGTAGAGGTTGTATTTTTTATAGGTAAAAGAAGATAAAAAAAGGGGTCAAAAGAGGGTTGATTGTTATTATCTTCTAGTATAATATCCTTCCCCTGAAGATAAGATTTATTAAAGAAGGATTCTGTCTCAAAAAAGTGATGTCATGCTATACAAAGAATTTTTTGGTTATGGTGGTAACATCTGTATCCTTTCTGGATGGACGATATTCAACAAAAAGAAACCGAATGAGGTAAGGTTTCTGCTGGTATTGTTCTTTTAGAGGGTGTAGTTTTTACAGATAAGGGAAGATAAAAAAAGGGGTCAAAAGAGGGTTGATCCTTCTTATCTTCCAGTATAATAGGCTTCCCCTGAAATATAAGATTCTTCAAAGAAGGATTATGTCTCAACAAATGTGACATTAGCCGTTCTAAAATTTTTTTTTGCTCATGGAGTAATAACATTTGTGTCCTTTCTGGATGGGTGAGCATCCAACAAAAATACACTTGAATGGTTCTAGGATTAGGTTTTCCTTTCTGTGACTGATGTATGTGAACATAGCCAACACAACTAGAGACCCGGGAAACAAGGTTATTGGAAATTTATACCTCAGAGAAAAAGGAGGCAAGAACTTCCATAGGATTGGAAGGGCCTAATACTCACGATGGGATCTAGTTTACAAAGTGGGTGGTCGTTCTTTTTGTTGTGGAGTATAGACACGAGAAGACTCATGAACAATTCCTTCTTTTTGAAAGAAAGTTCAATTTTTTTTTCTCTTTTTGAAAGGAGGACATTTTCTGGTCAAATTAATATTGGACATTATCGGTTCTGAAACGTTTAATTTTTATCCCAATTTGTGTATGTCATAGTGTATACAACTGGGGAAAAATATGACTGACTTCACCTTTTGACTTCAATAAAAAAATCTAAGTTACCCGAGTACAATAATCAATAAGATAAGCTATTGAACTCCAAAAATATTAGTTATATTCCCAAATGTTGCTGCGAATTAATATAAAAGGAAAACTACTTATTTTAGTACTAAGGGAAAAAATTACACTTTGGTGTTTTGCCAATTCACATACATTACTAACGATGAGGTGTCTAATATAGGACACCCTGGACTTTTTGACTAGACTTGTTTAAGTGCATTGTCAAACCAATACAGGACCCCTGGACTTTAATGCTTATAGCAGATATTATTCGGTCCATTATGGAGACATGCCCACTTATCTTTCTTCATGGCTACTCACCAGATGCATCTATTAAATTGATATTTATTTCCCACAACATCCTCTTTCTAAGCCCCCCTTTTGGTTCCATGTTAATACATATTACTTGCACTTTTTATTTAAAAAAAAAACCTCTTTCTAAGCCAACCATATCTACTACCCAATAAGTTCCCTATTTGCATATTGATACTAAATCTAAAATAACAATTTGTAATGCAGATTATATGATTATTTGGGTTGTGCAGTGTCGGACCAAGGAGTTTATTACTGGTGATTATGTCATAATTTGAACTAAAATTATTCTCCTTGAGATGTAGATCTTTTTTTTTTGGTTTGGGAAAGCTTGGACCTAATACTTGTTACTTAGTTTATTACCTAGTTTTATGAATATTAATTGAGTTTTCATCATCGAAGATTTGTTTGTTAATTGAGATATCTCTGAGCCTCTTACTTTTTCTCTTAGTACTTTTGCAAGTACTTAGTGTTGCTTTCTTTTCTTGTGAAGCCTCTTGGGGTCGCATTCTGACAGTGGACAATTTTGAAAAAAGGGGCTGCATGATTGTCAATTTGATGTCTGCAATGCACTGCAGCCATCTTCTTTGTTGGTGTCTTTTGGGAAGGAGGCAAAGAAATTTGGCTCTTATTATTTGGGGATTTTGTGGGCAATCAGTGGGTTCATTCAAGCAAGTTTATTGGCTTGAGATATTTTTTCAGCTGCAAGCAAGAAAGAAAATTCCTCACTTTCATCCCCCATGCCATTTTCTGGTCCATAAGAGATTGTTGAGGTGTCTAATCTAATTTTTTAGTTTGAGGGAATATTTGTTTCGAACTCTTTGTATTTTGATGGGTGACCATCCTTGAGGATTGATTGAGTTTTTTGTTTGATCTCCTCGTCTAAGTTTGTATTCTTTTTGTTTGCAAATGGGTGTCACCTTGATGTGGGAGCATTGAGTATTGTTTTTAGTAATGAAGTACTACTATAATCAATTTATTTTGACAAGTCTTTTATATTTTGTTCAGGTTTTATTCCTTATGTAGTAGAAGTATTATTTTATTAGTGTTCTTATCTAAGAATTCTAGTCTTAATAGGCTTTGCAAATAACTTTGGTATACATGGGCGATTCTCATTATTAATGCATGGACGCATTGCCATTATTGAGAATCTGCTTATTAATGAAATTCTTGATTCTCTCATTCAATTGAGTGCTTAAAAACCTGTGGTCATGGTTGTTGTCAATCTTTGTTATTTTGGATTGGATATGTTTTTTTCAATCTTCTCATCTCTCTTGACCCTAGTACACTGTGCTATGTCACATCTTCTTGGTGCCTCTGTTTATAACAATTTTGTTTTTCTCTCAGATGTTGCTATTTTTTGTTGTTGAATAAATGCAAAATCAATTCAACATTTTGAACCAAATTGACGAAATATAGCTAACTTTTGATATCATGCTTACAGTAAATTTATTAGCGACATTATCATGTCGGTATCATCTTTGATGGCTACACGGGAACGAGGTTCTGAAAGTGCACGTTTTGAGCTATTGAATGCACAATACAGGTAACTGGTTCTATTAATAATTTTCTTGTCAAGCAATTGAATTGTCTACTGGATATCCCTGTTCCTATAATATATCTTTGTTCAATTTGTCATCTGTTACACCTTGATTCCATTGGATATCCATGACTAGATGCTTCCAATTTAATTGTTAATAATTTTCTTGTCAAGCAATTGAAGTGTCTAGGAGTGTTTTTGGCCTCCTTGCAGGCTAAAGCACAAATTGGTTTTCATTGGATATACCTTTATCTACTTTCTAACAGAAATTGGAGGCTATTCTGTATTTAGTGTATCCCAGTTCTTTTCCTTGCTTAGTTTTTTCTTCTCATGTGTGCGGAGGATGCCTTATTCTTAAATATAAATCTCTTCTTTATTGAAAAAAGAACATTGTTCAGGAAATTCCTAAATTATATTTCAGCCTTAATTTTACTTTACTTTTAAAAATTCCTTCTTTATGATGCTTCTAAATTCTTGAGTATAGTGTTAATTTTTTGGGGTAATCTTAAGAGAATCTGTTTACCATCACTGGCAACTTGATTTCTGGTGGTGGAATATCTAATAAAAGAAAGAATTTCCAGTACTATACTTCTGATTAATCATGTAACTTTTTACTGACATATATAAATTTTGTCTTTTTTTATGTAAAAAGAGTTGTATCCATTTCTTTTTTGTGCTTACTATTTTTTGGTCTCCCTGCCATAGCATCATGTTGTGCATTCACTTATGTATTTTCTTTCTTCTTAGTCTGTCTTTAAAATTTGAGATCCCATTTCTGTCCTTGTTATACAGTGCTGTTGTAGTGAGAAATGAAAATTCTAGCATTCACATTGATGCGGTTATTGATCCCTTGAGCCCATCTGGGCAGAAATTATCTTCGCTTATTCGAGTGCTGGGGAAACATGTCCAGCCCAATATGCGGATTGTATTGAACCCGATGGTAAGTCATTGCTGTATCATTTCACTTTTAATGTGCAAATTGTGTTAATTAGATGTTTGGAACTGGAAGAAGAGGAATAGCATATTTGTGTGACAAGATAACTGTATTCATAATGTTGTCAAAAGGGTCTGTCAGTGTAGAAAAATGCTAACTAGCTTCATTCTAACTTCAAGTTAAAGTTAGTCAACAGTTTTTCTATATTTTGGCAACCTTGATAATTTGAACTAATGTTCCCATTTTTCCAAGACCTGGGTAAGACATTCAGAATAAAGTAATAAGTGACCTGTATTTATTTGTCCATTACATTAACTACATTTTTCTCCTTACCTGTTGCCTAACAAATATTTTGGTGATAAGTTTCATGCATTAACAATTTAGTTTCTTTTGCTATATTGGCAGAGTTCACTTGCTGATATTCCTCTGAAGAATTACTACAGATATGTCTTACCAACAACGGTATATGTTTGATTTTAGAAAGTTCTATATTTAATAATTATCAGTGACTCATCTTCACTATGGTTTTTGCAGGATGATTTCAGTAGTGCTGATTACACAGTAAATGGCCCTAGAGCATTTTTTTCAAATATGCCATTGTCCAAGACTCTGACAATGAATCTTGATGTTCCTGAACCATGGCTTATTGAGCCAATTGTTGCTGTGTATGCCTCTTTCTTGACATCCACAAAATTTCTAAGATGGATTATGTATAATGTGTTTTTTACCCTAGAGAAGAGTAGGAGGGAACGGTCAAGTTGGCATCCCTAGGTGGTGGAATAGTAGCCCTTACCTGCTGAGGAATCAATTCTGAAATGGCATGGACTAGCCTAAGTACTGGGCTTGTTCTGCATGATGTTTCGTATTGTTTAGTTCAGTTCCATGGACATCCATGTTATGTTTTTGTCCATTTTGTATTATCTTATGTGTAATTTTTCCATTTTGTATTATCTTGTGTGTAATTTATCTCTTTTTATTTTCTGGTGCTTAGTCATGATCTTGATAATATTTTGCTTGAAAACCTGGGTGACACGAGGACACTGCAAGCAGTATTTGAACTTGAGGCTCTTGTTCTTACCGGTGAGACTATTAAGGTTTCTGAAATTATTTTCTTTCATATAATCTAAAACATAGGAATGCTATTCACTAATTTCATTGAGGAGCTTATGCATGAGACATGCTATTTTAGGTCATTGTTCAGAAAAAGATCATGATCCTCCTCGAGGCCTTCAGCTAATCCTTGGAACAAAGAGTAAGCCACATTTGGTTGACACCCTTGTGATGGCCAATTTGGGTTATTGGCAAATGAAAGTCTCTCCTGGGGTTTGGTACCTGCAACTTGCACCAGGCAGAAGTTCTGAGCTTTATGTTCTCAGCGAAAACAGTGACCAAAATCATCAAAAATCTTTATCAAAGCGTATTACCATAGATGATTTACGGGGTAAGGTAGTCCACCTGGAAGTAATGAAGAGGAAAGGAAAGGAGCATGAAAAGTTGCTGGTTGTTGCTGATGATAACGACCGTTTAACAGAGAAGAAAAAGGTAAAAATCAGTCTTTATTTGCTTGGAATATTTTGTGCGGAAAAATTGTTAGGATAGATATATTTTATACTTACAAATGCCTTTATGATCTTACTTCCATTTTCTATATCAACAGGGAAATCATAATAGCTGGAACTCTAACTTTTTCAAATGGGCTTCTGGTTTTATTGGGGGTAGCGAGCAATCAAAAAAGGATGCAAGCACTTTAGCGGTTTGTTTCACCTGCACCTCACTAAAAAACACATGTTTTGGGTTTTTATTTCCATAATTTACATGTACTTTTGACATAATTTAAGCTGTTAACAGAGAAAAAATGTCAGTAAAAGTGAGGATGAGGTCCAAAATTTTTAAAATAGAAACTAACAAATGTTTTCATATGCCAAACAGAGCGAGAGGTGATGATTTTGAATGGTGGACCTACTTGTGCTGTGCATTAGTGTATCAGTTCTTCTAAGATTGCTTCGATAGTTTTGTATTGTTTCCAATCTAGTGTTAGTGGTTGCCTCAAGTGTCTCAAGTTTAGCGTTTAATTCAGAGTTAATCACTATTGCCGAAATTGAATTGCTTTTAAAAATGGTCTGGTTGAGGGAAGAAAAGGAAGCAGAGGCTAAAACAGAATAGAAGGTACAAGGTTTACTGGTAGCTGGCTACATGGGGCTTCACATGCCAGCTTCCACTCACCAGATGGTGATTGGAGGTGCTGATCTCATATTGGAGGCTGGTTTAGGATGCGGTGGTGCAGACGTGCAGATTCACAAGAGGCAGCCGCTGTAGGAGCTTGTGGCAGTTTTCGGTGAAGTTTCAACGCAGGGCCTTGGAGGTCGGCAATCGGGACCTTCTGGAGCTAGTGATGGTGGCACTGTTGACCACCTTCGGCAGGTTGCTGGAGAATAGTGCTAGCGGCTGTTTTAGGGTTTCTGGACATTTTTTAAGTGATTTGTTTCTTCAGAGGGGTATGAGGTTATTTTGAGTGTACGGTTGGAGAATTTGGGTGTAGAATTCTTTCAGCTTTGATACCAAATTAATATAGGACAAATTAGGGTTAATTTGTTTGCTAAGAATTTGGGAGAAAACCTAAATATCACACCTAAAGTTCATTGGTCTCACACGTAAGAGTTGATTGAGTCACACAATCAATTATAAAAATTTTCAAAATTATTATTGAATGTTGAATTATCAATAAGTGAAATTATAAAATTATTTAAATAATCTCTAAATAATTTTTCCTGAATAGAATTAAATTAGAAAATAGTAAAATAGTAGAATTGATAATATTAATACTAATACAAATAGATAGGAATAATAATAATAATAATAATGAGCTCTTAACTCTTAAGACTCTTAAATGATAAGTAAATTTCTTAAATAAATTCCTATTGTGACTATGCGACATTATGGAGCTCCCCGAAACATCCTAGCAATGGGTATGTAGCGTGGTTGGGAATTTTGTGAGGTGGTCAAAAAAGAACTTGCTTGTGTATAGTCCTGATGGCCCGAGGGACCAAATTCTAATATCAGAATGAGGAGACATGGATTTTCTTCAATTGGCTCAAAAGGATTTCAATATCATGAGGCTCTCTCCGACATGTTATCAGTGAAATAGAAATTCCAAGCTGCTTATTCTATATTGGAAGCCAAAGAAGGAAACAAGGGTGTTATGTCTAGTTGATAGGTAAAATATTTGGAGAAGTTGGGTTGCCAAAGGTTGATCTCCAAACTAGGTATCCTCCAAAAACATCACTCTAATGCCATCTCCCACTTGAACTCGGGTTTGGCGTGTGAACAATGAAGGGCCTTCAAGAGATGGCTTTCAAAAGACTATTTTGGGTAGCGGACCTTCGTGCTTAAGACATCCCATCTGTCCTCTCCTCTACTATGAATACTTTTCATCACCCTGTGCCATAGTGTTTGGTTTTGTGGGAAGCGCCAAAGCCATTTTGCTATTAGTTATAAGTTTTTTTATATGAGATCTCAATACCCAATTTCTTTGAACTCTTGGACTGGCAATACTCCTCTCAATTTACTAGATGATCCCAATCCCCGATCAGAGAAACCTTTCTCATGCACCCTTCTATTCTCTCCACTATCATAATTTGAATCCTAAATAGCGACTGGAAGCATAATGGTATGCTAGTGAGACAAGCTTGAACTAAGGTGAGCCTAGCCCAAAAGAGAATAGCTCCCCCCTCCCCAACTTTGAAGATGCTTAGCAACTTTGTTCTCTATCACATCCCACAAATCCGTACTCCTCTGATTACCCCCCAATACTGTTCCTAAATATGGGATGGGCCAGGTTAGTTTAGTGCTTCTGGTTGACTCTGATTAATGCTCAATGTTCACCTCCTCCACATTAATCTCAATAAAGCCGCTCTTTACTAGTTATTTCAAAACAAAAAGGCTGACTTTACTAGATTGACCTTTAAACTCGAGACTTGTTCAAACACTTGAATAAGCATGAGCGCATTCCTGATCGACCTATTACTGTCTTCTAAAAACAAAATAGTATCATCAGTAAATTGGATATGAGAAACTTTTTTGGTATCTTTATGGGCCAAAGAACATGGGTATATTCGCAAAACAAGCTTATCAAACGTACACCGCGGCTGGGACACAAAACAAGCATATTCAGCCAATAGATTGTATTCATTTTTCTTTTTCTCTTCCCATGAGGGGAATGCTGCTTTTTCATTCCCATTTTTTGTGTAATTTCGTGAGTAGGATTTCTTATTATTCTACATTGTATTTTTTCTCTTATTTCTCAATATAGTTTCTGCATCTATAGAAAAAAAATCAGGTACAAATCTAACCAAATAAATTTTTTTAAAAAAAGATCTTGATAGATCAAGCTAGAGAACTTCAAGAATCAACTAGAACCTCTGGAGAACCAGTATAAAATAGCATGAGAACTAGTAAAAATCAGGATATCATGCCTAGAGTTCTTACTTATCACGCCTAAGGAGTTTTCAAATCACATAATATGAGTTTTAGGGAATTATAGAGGTACATTATTGAATAACTAAATAATGTACCACAGAGATCAATAGAGTGCCAAGTAAGTTTTTCCCGAGTAGGACTATTAAGTCAAGAAATATTAAAACTAATAAGATTAGAAGAATATTCCTAACAAGATAGAAAATACTAATACTAATAAGATTAGAAATACTTCTTCTAAATAGATAGAAAATATTAATATTAATAGAATTAGAAATATTACTGTTAATACGGGTAGAAGAGAAAAATCCTGAATAATTTAATTCTTAAAGAGTAACTTACACTATGAATTCATTCTCTACACTCTGAATTCACTCTCCTTGGGTGGAAAAAACTCAGCTCTCTCTCGAGCTGAAATCAAAGAAAGTAGCATGCATGATAGGGTTGAGCCCCCTTGAGGTTAGTTCTCTGGTCTAAGTACAATTAATTCAAGGATGTCCTCTCCATTCATTAAAACTTGTGATAAGTACTATTCCTTAAGTTACCTCTTCATAGTCAACGGTATGTACTATCTCCTCCTTGAGGTTTGTCGTAACTGGTAAGCAAATAGGAAATTTATCATGATAAATAGTAGGTGTAACATGCATGATGTGAGGTCACATCTTCAAATTGAAGACATCACTTATGCCCATATCTTCTTTCAAGTAAAGATCATAAACATTTGAACTAATTTTCTGAGAATTTTTTAGGGACATTTTTTGTGAGTAAAATTCCTTTGTAGACTCCCTTGTAAACATTTTAAGGACAGATTTCTTGAAAAATGGGCTAATCTTCCTTGTACCCTCCCTTTGGGAACCTTATAAGTTTAATGTGTACAGTAACCATATCTTTGTCGTTAAAATTAGCAAGCCTTTCTTTATTTAGTTTGCAAAGGTCTTATATGGTTAATTACTTAAAGCAATTTGTCATCTAACCTCAATATGAATGTCAAGAATATGTTTAATAAAATCTTCTGCCTTAATGCTAGGATAAGCATCCAGCAAAAAGAACCAAATTAATAGGTTTTCTGATTGAGAACAAGATCTCAATTTGGATAAATTTTCTATTAAAGAAATATTTTATAATTATTATTATTTTGTATTTTTAGGTTATTTAGGTTTCTATAGATGTTAAAATATTTTTGTTTCCTTTAGGTAGATTTTAGATATTATAGGAATTAGAATCTTTTAAATTTCTCCTTTTAGACTTTTCCTTAGTCATTGAGATATTATAATATTTAGTTTCCTCTTAGGTAGATTTTAACTTTTATACGAATTATAATCTTTTAGATTTTCCTCTTTTATAATTTCCTTATTAGCGATGAATTAAGAATTTGTTTATTGGGATTTTATTTCTTATTATTTCTTTCTTGGGTTTGTTCTTCTGGTTATTATTCTCTTTGTTCTATCTTGTTCATTCTACTTCTCCGTATATTTTTCACCTTGATTCTTAATTTCCTTATGACCTATCCATATTCTTCATTTTCTCACTCAAGGTTCTTCTATTTTTAAATTATCAGCAGCACAAGTTAGTTTAATGGCTACTTGTCATACATAACTTTCTTTTCTATATACTGTTATGAATTCAAAAAGACTAATTCTCGTGCTTCAATTATTGAGCTATTATAAGCAAATTCAGCCATGGGAAGAATAAGACCCCAAATGTTAATGCGACTTCGGATACAACAACAAATAAGGTCCCTTGAGCTTTTGCTGATAACTTAAGTTTGTCCATTAGTTTGTTGATAAAAGAGTGTTGAATACTTGAGTTTCTGAGTGTTCGACATCTTTCAAAAAGTTTGTCAAAATTGAGCTACAAATTTTACTCCACGATTGAAAACAGTGAATGGGGGTGGTTCATGTAAGTGAATTACTTTGAAGAATAGCTTAGTCATGTTATAAGCATCAAAGGCTTTTGCACATGATATCAAATTAGCCATCTTAGAAAGATAATCTATTTCCACACTTTGAATCATGGGTTTCAGCTGATTTTGGCAAACCAGGTATGAAGTCCATGCTTACATCCATCCAAGGATCACAACGAATAGGCAGAAGAGTGCGCAGGCTAGTATTCTGCTTCTTTCCCTTATTGATTCGAGAAATACAAAGCATAGAAACTACTTGAGATGCATCACAAGCAACTTCAAACACTTTGGAGAAAGCCTTTGATAAACCTCTAACAGAAAGATGCCAAGCTGTGGAAGTTTCACACCTTATGTAGAGTGACCAACTCTTGAATAGCTTTAACCTTTTCTATGTCAACTTCTACTCTATTTTGAGAGAGAACAAATCTCCCGAACACGTTACTAGTTATGAATGCACATTTTTATAGGTTAATATAGAGTTTTTTGATGTACCCTCATAAGCTGGTGAAAATAAAAGATATGTTTCTCTATGAACTTACTGAATATTAAGGATATCATCAAAGTAGATAACATGGAATCTCTAGTTAAAAGTTTGGAACACTTGATTCATAAAGTGCATGAAGGTCTTAGGGATGTTAGATAGTCCAAATGGCATGACCAATTATTCACATAGGTCATCCTTTGTTTTGAATACTGTCTTCCATTCATTTTGGTTTTGTGCGGATTGGTGATATCCACAACTCAAATCTACTTTGGAAAAGTATGTGGAGCCTGCTACAAGATCTTGCATGTCATCAAGAGGACTTGTAGGAAACCTATACTTGATAATGAATTTTGTTGATTGTGTGACTATCTAATCGCATTCTCTAGGTCTTGTCTTTCTTGGGCGTACGTAACATAGGGGCAAAATATGGGCTTAATCTTTATCGTACAAATCCTTTGGACAGTAATAGAGTAACTTGTCATTTAATCTCAACATGATCTATTGGATTATTTGGGTAATTGAGATTCAGAAACTAGGCCAATTGTATGTTGAATGCTATACAATGGAGGGTGTACGTTAGGCAAATCAATAGGAGCAGCATCCAGTAAGTCAAAGAATAGCCTAGTCACTTCTGGTGGTGCTATCTTTGTTGAATAACCTATGGTTGCTTGACACCCGTACTTACTACAGCAAAACCAACTTTTGATTATTGCTTTATGCTTCAAATTGCTATTTTAACAAAAAATGGAGTTGCTTCCTTTACGCTTGGCCACTAGTTGCAAGCTTTATAATCTTTACTGAACTTGAAGATTTTTATATCCTTTGTACTCACAGGTTGCAAGTAAATATCTCTTTCCCCATGGAAAAGAAATATGTATGTCCTCTTCCACCATGATGTACATCTCGATCCTATGGCTAAAGTTAACCAAGAAAGATATGAGTCACATGTATTGGAACAACATCAGCCAAAATGTTGTCTCTATACTTACCGTAATGGAGAAAGGACAAGACCTTGAGTTACGAGAATTGTTATGTTATCGTTCCATTTTTCGTTGTATGGTTGTAGATCTAATCTTGTTGAAAGTTCAAAAACTTCTATGCTTGAGGTAGATCTACTTGCATGCAAGTGCCACTTTCAATTACAAACTTTTTGGCTTTAGGGCCACAAATGACAAGAGCTTGGAATATTGTGGTACAACGTCATACATCTTCCTCAACCTTAGGTGTAGCAAGGATACACTTGCCTACAAGTGCAAAGGAAGTATCCCCAAGACAATCGTCATTGCTAAGAGAAGAATCATCATCCTGTTGTGTTTTCTTCTTCTTCTTCTATTCCAATGTCTAAGTTATTTGTCTTAGGGCATAGATAATTATGGCCTGGCTTTTGAACCTAAAGCATACTATTTCCTTATCTTCAGTATTTGGTGTGTTGAAAGCTAATTTTTTCACAAATAGCTTAGCATGTTTTGTAAAACCTACTTGCACACCATAATTTACTTTGGAGTTAATTCTAGAAATGTGTTATCTAGGAGAAGATTCAAATTACCTTGAAGTTGGGTGCTTCAAGCAGGCTTTTTATGTAATGCAACTCAGTACATAAGGATTGTGGTTGTAGGAGGTTGCAATTTAACTCTTTTATTATCGACTCTCAATCCTGCCTTGGGTCAAGATGTTGTTTGACTATCACCTTTTACTTAGTATGAGTTTTTAATTCTTTAAATTTCTGTACAATCAGTTACTGATATATTGTCATGAATTAAAGTGTTGACTTGATCATGAAGTTTTTCAAACTAATTTGGAGATACGTGCTTTCATGAAGAGTAACTTGTTCATCTAATCTCTATTTCAATTGTCAGTTGTCTCCTTGTACCACCATATTTTATGAGTCCAACCGACTTTATCTTGCAAATCTAACCCTTTGTGCATCTGACATACCAATTAAAGTATTCTTTGGTTTAGTTAAGCTAATCAACGAAGAAATGATTATCTCTTCTTCCATCAAAACCAAGAGGTTCAACCTTTTCCTTCTTAGTAATGTCTTTAGCATTCTCTTCAACATGTCTCCCTTCAAGAGCATCAACCTGTGCCACTTACAAATTTTGAATTCGCAAACTTTCTGCACAATCTAAAGTGCCTCAATTCTTTCAAGATTGTCTCGATAACGTATTGCATTGTATAATTTTTCAAAACCAAAATGGATTCCGTTTTTTGAAGTCTGGTTAGCATTGGTCAAATTGAATTTCTCTATATTTAGCATCACAATAGTTTGTTTGAAGGAGAGTCTGATCAAGGAAGCCGATCTTGTCAAACTCAGAGCTCAACAAAGTCAAACAAAATAGGTCAAGTGAGCACTTGATGCGGAACTTAGGATTAATTAATGTGATAAAAAACTCCACATATGCTCTAATATTCAAAATCTTTAAACTCTCAACAAATCCTCCCTATTTAACCTAATAATTCCCCTAGAATTATGAACTAAGGTATTTGGGGATAGTTTTAGTTGATTAAAAACGCTATGCGTATGAACTTGACAAGTTAGAAATCAATTCGAAAGAAAATTGATAAAACACCAAAAAAGATTATCTTGATAAGCTAAATCGGCATTCCACTCAATAAGATGGTTGAAAAATCCTCTCAAAGAGTAATCACAATAGCATAAACTAAAATAAATTTTAATTTTATTAATTTGGCATAATTGATGAATTAATTACAACGTAAGAGTAGTGACCTTTATATAGACATTCACTTTACATATCTGAATAAAACTCAAAAACTAGCATCCTAATTAAATTCCTCAATTTAACTTAATTTAGGAAAATATTAAAATAATAATTAAAATAAGCAACTTAATTAAAACATGAACTCTTATCTCTTGAGATGAAAGAGTGTTGTGATTGAATTCTCCATACTTTATTTGAATTGGATTTGGTCTTCAATATTTAATTAATTTTTGTGGTAGAAGTTGAGTTTGAAGATGTTTTGAAAGCTTCTACGTTGAAGTAGTTCATCTTTCATGAGAAAATCAAGGAGAAAATCCAAAAGAAAATTTAGGAGAAAATCTAGAAAATACTTCAAGGGAAAATGTAGGAGAAAATCTAGGAAGAAAATTTAGGAAATAATCCAACATTATCCATGAGAAAATGAAGGATGGGAATTTGACTCAAAATCTTTTGGCCAAATTCACCTTGAATTCTTCTTGCTTCTTTGTTTGATGATTTTTCATCCCCTTTGAAGTAGAATTCCTGTGCATGTAGTTCATTAATTTAGTTGAAACTTTATTAAAAAAAGAATCTCAATTTGCCTTTAATTCGGTCACTAAAAGGAAAAGAACTGAGAATTCTCCCTCAAATAGGATTCCTACGCAGGCAGGAATTCTTTCCCCTTTAAAACTCTTCCTGCAATTTCTTTTCTTTCTAGGATGCATTTTTGGTTTTCTTCTAGGACTCTTTTTTTTAGCCACTAGTAGATTTCTCCTTAGCATGGAATTTTTCATGAAATTCAAAAGAAGAATATGTTTTGGGCATGGACTCTTCATGGGGGAGAGAGATCCACGTGGCAGGACTCTTTCTTCCCTCTTCCTCTCGGAATTCTACTTGGACTTTCGGGTTTTCTTGTGCTCTGGTTGTGCTCAGATAAGCCTTGCTCGCAGCTGTGCATGCGTGTGGCTCACACTTTCACTTTGTTTCACCTGACAATGGCAAGCTTCTGTCAATGGACTTGATTGGAGACTGGGGTTGCAAATCAGGTAACAATGTGAGCCAAGGCAATGGGGAAGTACGGGATCTAGAGAGGCAGCAGCTGGGAGAAACTTGAGTGGTAAGAGGTGCATGTTTTTGTGGAGTTTCACTGTTGGGTTTTAGGAGTCTACCGATTAGTGGGGGCGGGCAACTTACCACTCGACACTGAAGTGCTCCGCAATTTTGGGTTTTTCTTTTTCCAGATGGGTTGGGGGATGTTTATGTGTAGTATTTAAGGTATTGGGTGTACAAAATTTTAGCTTCGATGCTATGCTGATGTTTGACAAATCAAGTTAATTTGTCTACTTAAATTTGTGGATAAAAACCAGATACACCTAAGGTTCTTTTACACTTCAGAAGTGATTGAATCACATAATAAAGTATTGATAAATTCTCAAAGTACGTAATTGAATAACTTAACGATGATCTTAAGGAGATTACATAGGTATTTATAAAGTCTAAGTCTTTTGCAAATAGGGTTAAATTAAGAAAAACTAAGACTAATAGGATTAGAAATAATACTCTTAATAAGATATACATATTATAGTAATAAAAATACTATTCGTAATAAAGATAGGAAAACAAAACATAAATAAACTGGAAAACATAAAAATAACTTAAATAAAATGATTCTCAAATAGAAAATTACTACTATGCCTATGCACCAACAATATAAGTCATTATATATTTAAAAAAAAATGTTGAAGTGTTTTAATAACATGGGTTTATTAGTTGTACTAGTTTATAAATGTATTTGATCAAAATATAGCTTAGAAGTTCTAAATTTTACCAAAATGACAAAAGATAATACACTCAAAAAGAGAAATAGCATAGATCAAAATATAATTTTTAGAACTGTCAAGTGTTATTTGGTTATTTGCTTAATCAATACCAACATTTTTATGAAGAGCTTATAAGTTCTCTTAAATAAAAATTACGCACTTAACAACTTCCTAAAGATATTGTTGTAAGAATTTGTAAAGTTGTATAAGCTCTTGTTGTTTGCCAAATACATGACAATATTTAAAACATTGATCAATACCCGCTGAATATATTGCTCCAGCACTTCTGGTTAATCGGTTGGAAAGTTCTTCACTTCATCTGAGTAGTTAAATGTAGTTTTTTTTTTATTCTCTCATTTCTTGAAAATATTTATGTTCTGCCAAATGGTGCGAGTAGAAGCCTCACTGGGGCAGAAACATTGTTTAGACTCTCTTCTTGTTTCGTTCTTCAGTTTTTTTATATCCGATGATGAGTTTAAGTATAGAACTGCAGTTAATCGTAAATTTTATTATCATTTTGTCAGTTCTGTTACTCTTTCTTTCCTCTCCCCTTCAGGAGCATGGGAAACATGGACGCCATGGAAAAACCATTAATATTTTTTCAATTGCTTCTGGACACCTGTAAGTCTTCATCTCAGTTATTCAATGTAATTGTATGTCTCTTATGTGGTTGATACCTGATTTTCTCATGAAGTAGCTCTTATCAGATATTTAGTTGTAAAAAGCAAAGTGAATTTAGCTGGAGGATCCTGAAGAGCAATTTCATAGTGCTTTAAGCTAAAAGGAAATACTGGAATGTTATGTGTTTGAATTAAATATCAAGTCATATATTGATTTTAGCCTTTTTTTTAACTCTCCGGAACATCTAGTCGTGGTTGCTGATTACTATCTTCCTTGGCTACCTCAAATTTGAATCTAAATTTTTCATTTTAAAGATGAATTTTTTTTTTTGAAAAGACATTTTAATCTTTTCAAAGCGCCAGCAGGTGGTAGTGCTTATTCATCACCAACAAGGTGAATAACATTAGAGTGGGTAGTGTCTTATCCTTAAGATGTTTCTTTTTATTCAGAAATCAATAGTTATAGAAAAGGCAAGTGATTTAGCAGGAGGTTCCTGAAGAGCAATTTCGTAATGGAAGATTATTGTGTTTTAATTAAATATTAAGTTATATCTTGATTTTAGCTTCTTTTTTACCCTCTAGAACATCTAGTCTATTGGTTGCCCATTACTATCTTCCTCACTATCAAAAATTTGAATCTAACTTTTTCATTTTAAAGATGAAAGAACATTGGGAAAAGAAAAGACATTTTAATCTTTTCAAAGTGCCAGCAGGTGGTAGTGCTTATTCATCACCAACAAGATGAATAACACTAGAGTGGTTAGTGTCTTATCCTTAAGATGTTTCTCGTTTAAACATTGGATAGGGTAAAATAAGAGGGCGACTTACCCTGTCGACTGTACCACAGAACCTAAATATTTGTGTTAATATTATTTTTATATAGTACTAACTATTATATTATATGCTATTTTTACTATTTTTATGTTAAAAAATTCTTATTTAAATACAAAGATTGTTTTTTTATTTTATTTTTTCTGCTGTTTTTGTCTATCCATAAAGTAATCAAGGTGCAATTTGAAAAAAAAAAGGATGCAAGAAAAACTGTTTCAAGGGAAGATACAGAAGAGAAGAAGAGGATAAGATATCCTGTTAACAAAATAGGAAAATCCATGGACTGTATATTTTTAGTGATATGCAATATTTCTCAATAAATAATGTTCAATGGTGTTTTGTGGCAGGTATGAGCGCTTCCTTAAAATCATGATTCTAAGTGTCTTGAAGAACACCCGTCGTCCAGTGAAATTTTGGTTCATAAAAAACTATCTCTCTCCTCAGTTTAAGGTTGAATTATCTTTTTCATAGTTTCTTTTTTTCCTTAATTTTCTTTTGGAACAATTTCCTCTTCGTTCAGTTTTTGGCTATTTCACTTAATGCTAAGGAGCATTGGGTTGTCTAATATACATATCCTTACTGGTTTAATATGCAGGATGTGATTCCATATATGGCACAGGAATATGGCTTTGAATATGAACTAGTTACCTACAAATGGCCTACATGGTTGCATAAGCAGAAAGAAAAGCAAAGAATTATTTGGGCATATAAAATCCTATTTCTTGATGTCATTTTTCCTCTTTCATTGGAAAAGGTTCTATTGCAGTCTGAATATGCTCCCATATCCATGCTTCGTTTTCCTTGCTTTCCATGGCTTCCTATTTAACGTACTGGATAGATGTGTTTTTGAAATGTATTATTGTGTTTGGCAGGTTATATTTGTTGATGCCGATCAGGTTGTTAGGGCTGACATGGGAGAGCTCTATGACATGGATATTAAAGGAAGACCTCTTGCATACACTCCATTCTGCGACAACAACAAGGATATGGATGGATATCGTTTTTGGAGACAAGTATGCTCAATCAATAGTTTCTCTACTTTTCCTCCTTTCCTTTCTTTTTACTTTTTTTGGCTCAGTGTTCTCACCACTATTAAGTTTTTATCTAACCATCTGTGATATAAAAGTCTGCTTCACACCCTTTTTCTGGTGCCTTACTATTCTTTTTATTTGGAACAGGGATTCTGGAGAGATCATCTGCGTGGCAAACCATATCATATAAGGTAGGTAGATAACTGGCTTCAGTTCCATTACAATATTTTTACACGCCATACTTTGGAAGTGATATCTGCTGCAATTTGTGCAGCGCTTTATATGTTGTTGACTTGGCTAAGTTTCGTCAGACTGCAGCAGGAGATAATCTAAGAGTTTTTTATGAAACTCTTAGCAGGGATCCAAACAGTCTTGCCAATCTGGATCAGGCAAGTGCTTAATAAGTGTTCTTTTGGCTGCAGTTCTTTTGTGTAACCATTAAACTCTCAATGTATGTTAGCATTGTGTGATATTATGTCCTGTTTGATAATCTGCTTTTGTTATTATTTAATTGATTGTAGCATGAAGGACATATTTGAAATTATATTCACATCATTATATCATATAAAGCTAATAAAATGAAAAAGATTCAGCTCGTTAAAACGTTTAAAGACAGATTTTGTTTGTTTTAGTTATTAATTCAAGCTTGAAATGGGCCTTATTCACTAACTTTGACACTACTACAGTTGTTAATCTAATGTTTATTTTATGAGACTCTGGGTAGACTAAGCCGAGAGTACTTAGTACAGGTTTTTCTACATTGGCTGAAGATGTAAATTAATTTTTGATGCTTTAGACAATTTCTGTAAGCTGGATTAAAGATATGGATATTGGGATAATATCACTCTTCATGATATTATTTATTATTTTTTTGATTAAGAAAAAGCAGTAATATTATATAAAAAGGCACCAAAGGGTACAAAAAGTTAAAAACAAACTACAGAAGAGTCAGTAAGTCTATGAAAATTACGCATATTGCTCACTCAAATGGCCAGAAGATTGCATGAGGGTTAGTGGAATAAACTGCTTCCTCTTCTTGAAATCACCTTCTCATGCAGTTCATGATTCTACAGTATCTTAAACTTGCTATCCTTTTCTTTTTTGAAATAGAAAGTAACGAGTATATTAACAAGGTACCAAAAAAGGAGGTACCAACCCGTAAGCAATTTACAAAGTTGTATGTCAATGATATCCCCAAAATCTTCATCTGTTACAATATCATGACCCAGCAAACTAGATTCAAAATAATTAATCCACCTATTTCTTAATTTATACAAATCTAACTCTTTTCCATCAACCCTAGCATTTCTTTCTTTCCAAAGAACCTAAAAAACAGTCAAAGGAATCAAGTTGGCAATATTAAATTTGTTGATAAGCCCATCCCAAGCCCATATTTCCCCCCTTGCAGTCCTAGAAATCATCCAACTAATCCCTAAGAGTTCATAAATAATGCTCCATAAGCTGTGGACAACAGGACACCATAAAAGCAGGTGATTACAAGAGTCCTCAACACACATGCAAAGAGAGTATCTGTTAACAATAACCTGCCCCCTCGCTCTTAAATTGTCAAAAGTGAGTATCCTTTCCCTAAACGCTTCCCATGCAAAGAAAACCATTCCAGGGGGATTTTCTTAATAGGGAGTTCCAGACTTCCATCCTCTTCCCCACCAGCCAGGAAGCTGTAGTATGATTGAACAGAAAAATTATCCATTTCCTCAAGATTCCACAGAATCTTATCCGATTCATCTTTGATACAATGTTTCTCCAGGGTCAACAAAAGCTCTTCATACTCCTTGATTTCCCAGTCATTTAAATCTCTATTCACCACCCTAACGGACCATTCAACATAGCCATTGCATAGCCGATATGCATCAGCCACCGTCAAACCTTTCAAATGTGCAATTTCAAAAATTCTGGAAAACTAATTCTGTAACCTATCCTGACCAGCCCACCTATCTTGCCAAAACCTGATTTTGTCCCCTTTACCCAATTGCCATTTGGTGCAGGAAATGAATCTTGGCCATTGTTTGATAATATTCTTCCACAACCCACGCCCATGTGGCATGTAGCCAGCCCTAGCCCCAACCGAATTTGGCCCACCCCAATGAACAAACACAATTTTCCTCCTCATTTTGTCCTCCTCCATCAAAAACTTCCAAAGCCATTTTTCTTGAAAAGCCATGTTCAAGTAGACTAGATATCTTATGCCCAAACCACCCCTAAAACCTGGTTTTTTGATCTCCTCCCAACTAACCAAGTGATACTTCCTATGCCCCTCTTCATCACCCTAAAAAAAATTACGTTGAATTGTGTCTAGTTTCTTCGCAATTTTTTTAGGGACTGTAAGGGTCGAAAGGTAGTAGATGAGAAGGTTGGCCAATGTGCTTTTTATTAAAGTGAGACGCCCACCCTTATAAAGAAAGTTCTTCTTCCACCTTGCAAGTTTATTTTCAAACAATTCAATAACCGGTTCCCAAGTGCATTTGTCTTTAAATTTTGCACCCAATGATACCCTTAGATATTTCAAAGGGAACACCATCGATTTGCAACCCAGAACCTTAGCATAGTTGCTGCCATCCCCCTCACCCCCGGTCCTAGCCAATTCAGATTTTAACAGATTAATTTTCAATCTAAAAATAGTCTGAAAATAGTAGAGAATGCATCCATCGCAGATGTAAGAGGTTCCTGGTATCCAGATGACAAAATATGAGGGTGTCATCAACTAAGAACTGGTGTGTAACATTAAGAACATTCAATCTTTTCCCAACCTTAGTGCCTTTCAATAAATCTAGCCATTTGGCCCTACACAGTAAACCATTTAGGGCCTCCATTGCAATAATAAATATTAGTGGGGAGAGAGGGATCCCCTGCCGTAACCCACGGGAAGCAGAGAAAAATTCAACTGGGCCCCCATTCACAATCACTGCAAAGGAAGTAGTGGAAATGCACGTTTTTATCCAACCCCTCCATTTAGAGTCGAAACCCATTCTACCCAGCATGTAATCAATAAAATTTCAGCTGACATGATCATATGCTTTTTCCATAACCAATTTGCATACCAGCCCATCTCTTTTGTTTGCGAATAAATCATCAACCACCTTGTTAGCGGCCATAACAGCCTCCAAAATATGTCTCCCCTCAACAAAAGTATGTTGAAACTCTCCTATAACCTCCCCAAGAACAGGAGAGAGTTTTTTTGCCAACGTCTTTACAATTAATTTGTACATACAGCTCACCAAACTGATCGGTCTGAAGTCCCTGAATTCATTAGTCCCCCTCTTTTTAGGAATAAGAACAAAAAACATAGAATTAAGAGATTTTACGAACCTCCTGGATTGATGAAATTCATTAAACATGCCCATCACGTCCTCTTTAATTAAATACCAAAATTCTTGAACGAAATTCAAGTTGAAACCATCCGGCCACAGGGCTTTACTCCCATTAGAAACTCTCAAATTCTCCAAGACCTCCTCCTCAAAAAACGGTGCCTCCAAAAATTGAATGCTAGCCCCAGTTAAGCTCTGGAAATTCAGCCCGTCCAAATTAGGTTGCTGGACAAAATGTTCTTTATATAGATTTGCATAGAAATTTTTGGCGGCCTCTCTAATTCCATTACTTACTTTAATGACTCTGTTCCCACCTGAATCTCACTGATGTAGTTTGTTCTTCTCCTTTGCGAAGCAATAGTGTGGAAATATTTTGTGTTCCGGTCTTCTTCTTGGATCCATTTCTCCCTAGATTTCTACCTCCATGAAGATTCTTCCACTTTTAAAATCGATGTCAATTTCACTTTCAGTGAGTCCCTTCTTTCTCTGTCTACAACCGTGAGGCCAATATCACCCTCTTTCGTGTCAAAAACATTAATCTACTCCATGATTTTGTTAAATTCCGCGTTCTGTTTTTCTTTCTCCTCTTTAGTCCACTCTTTTATGACACTCTTTATTGCTTTGAGTTTCTGGACAACCCAAAAACTGGCACACCCCTTCACCGAAGTAGTATTCCACACATGTTCCACCAACGATTTAAATTTATCTTCCGTCAACCACCAGTTATCCAGTTTAAACGGCACAGGGCCCGTCGGATGTCATCCATCACCATGAAAATCAGTGGAAATCAGAAAACAGTCAATTCTGGATCTGCTTGTCTGATTGGACCATGTCCATTGTCCCCCAACAAGAGGAATATCAATCAGATTCAATAAATGTTCTCATTGAATTCAGTGGCTTCCAGGGAAGAGAAATTACTCCCACTTCGTTCCTCCCTTCTCAAAATCATATTAAAACTCGCAATCCATTTCCCATCCCATCTGTTCCTGCATTCTGTCAATTCTTTCCATAATATCAATATCTCCTCACAGTTTTCCCTACAATAGACCCCAGTATAATTCCATTCAGCCCCATCATTATTACATTTAAATCTGCAAGAAATAGTGCAATCTTTAATTACAACCTCCTTATACCTAACACTGTCCTCCTTCCACAGAATCACCATACCCCCCGGGGTGCCATTTGCTGGTAAAACGCACCATTTCAAGTTGCTCACAGCTCACAAGCTTTTAATAACCTCTATGGTGATACTTTTCATCTTGGTTTCTTGTAAACATATGACCTTCGGCTTCCATTTGCTCAAACAACCCTAATTATCAATATTTTACAACAGTTGTTAATGCCTCTTATATTGCAGGAAATAACTTTGTTTATCATTTACCTTTGTCATCCAAGCCCCCCTCAGCTGCTGTGACTTCCTTCTTTCTGCCTTCATAATTTACAGAAGATTCCAATCTTTTGAGTTCTCTGAGTGTCCCTCGAATAGGTTTTTTCTTCCCTTTCACGTTACCCCTAACTTTTTCTTTTTCCTCCAATTTCTTCTTTTCTAATTCAGAAAAATAAAAGTTAGAGCTTCCATACTTTTTAGGGAGACACCGAATAATTTCTGGACTTCTGAACATTCTGAGCCATCCACAGAGAATAATCATCTTCTATCCGTTCCACCACATTAACATCTTCGAGGCTGATATGAAGGATCTCTTCTATTTCCTGGTTGTATTGATGATTATGTACCAGGGTATCTTCCTCAACCGACACCAACTCAAGTTGCCTGAAGTCCTTGACCTGTCTGGCCTCAGAAAAAAATTTACCTTCATTCTTGAAATCTTCTTTTGTAGAGAAGACAGAGCACACATCGTCATCTTCTATCTCTTCTTGCACCAGCATCTCATACTCACCTCTTCTTTTTTCATCGTCTTCGGCATCCATGCTCTGATCAAACTTCCTCTTAAGTTTCATTTTTCTCCTCACAAGATTCGAAAATCTCATCAGATAGTCCTACCTTATTAAATTTAGAATGTTCTCGTCGAGCTTGCTTCTTTTCCTCACAATTTTCTTACCAGATAAACCCGTTGTCCCGCTAGGGTCCAGTTCTACTACCCATTTTTCTCTCTCAGCCCAAGTGAACCTATTTTTCTTAAGGCCCACCCCAGTAAATTTAGTTTGGTTACGATTCAAATCCGAATTATACCTTTGTCTTCTATTTCCAAAACTACCAAGGATTGAGAAGTTTGGCCTTTGTTTATGTCTCCCTCATGGGTTCGGGTTGAATTTCAATCATCTTTCCGTCCTTTCCTTTCAGCGCCACCGCATAGGATTTCGTTCCGCCAGCATCCATCATAAAGTGGATTGGGGTTTTACAATGGGGGCAACTGAAAGAGGCTCTCCAAGGTGTATTTGTGTTTCCCATTTTCAGTCACACCTTAGGAGGAGCCTCCCTAACTGGCTTTTTGCATGTTCCCTAGTTTTTTGAATGGACGGTCCCCCAATTCGAACACCGCAGCAATAAAGTTCCACCACTCCTTCCCAATCACGCCCCTTGGGAAGAAGATCCTCTTAGCCCTTTGGTTCACATGAACTGTCAATACAATGTAGTCGCCCCTCCTATTTTGCCCACTGGTTAGCCACAGTTCATAGTTTCTCCTCACTAAGTGTTTCGCCCATACACGTGGCTTCTTCCTCCACCAAAACTCGTGTAGATCATCTAAAAACCATTCGAACTCCCCCTTATCAAGAAATATAGTTCTTCAGAAACCCTTCCCATTCTCATAAATCCTCAACCCCTCCGCCCTTTTGCCTTCGCATATCATATCAAAAGACTTATTTTCGCATGAAAAGAATCTCCTCCCATACGCACTCATGAGATCCCCCGAGGGCGGCCAGGTTGGCCAACCCATGGTATCGAGATGTAACCGGTAGAGGACACAGCGTTATATATATATATATATATATGTAGAGAGAGAGAGAGAGAGAGAGAGAGAGAGAGGAAAACCTACTTTTACTTCCTAAAACCTCAAACTTGCTATCCTAGATATTTGAATCTCTCGCTTCTTGAGAACGTCAACTATAAAGGGTCTCTCTCTCTCTCTGGTAGGTTCCACTCTGATAGAGTAATTTGTTTTCTTCTTCTTCCCCCCTCTGGTGGTAGATCCTGATCTTTACTGACTAATGTTTATTCTTATTGTAATCAAGAGGCCATAGAAATGCAATGAGCAGTTTTCATATTAATCAAATATTTTTGTTAATCACTTAGTTTCTTATTTCAATTTTTATTAAAAATTCATTTCATGGAATGGTTTCATTTTCTGTTTCAGGATCTTCCTAACTATGCTCAACATACAGTACCCATCTTTTCACTGCCCCAGGAATGGTTATGGTGCGAGTCTTGGTGTGGTAATACCACAAAATCAAAAGCAAAAACTATTGACCTTTGCAACAATCCTATGACAAAGGAACCCAAGCTCCAGGTATACATGTACTTCTCAAGCTGTTCTCCTTGTCTCGAAAATATAATTTTTTAAGAGCAAACTCTCAAAATATTGTTGCTGAAGATAATGGTCATTATTACCCTCAAAATATTGTTGCTGAAGATAATGGTCGTTATTACTCTCAAAATATTGTTGCTGAAGATAATGGCCGTTATTATAATCATCATTATTATTATGCATTTGTTTGTGAATGATTTCTGGGTGTGTGCATGCCTATGTACACTGTTTTTGCCGATAAAGAAAGCAAGGACAGAGTAGGGAAAGGGTATGATCTTCTTGCACCTTGCAACCCACCTGGAACATCAATTAAAAAGTCGGCCCTTCCTCCTGATATCCACCACGTTCTCCAATTATACTTGCTTGATGAACCAGAAATTGATGGGTGGAAAAGCATATAAAATTCTTGTGCTTTCTGTCTTTGAGTGTGTGCATTTTTTTCTTTTGGGGGAGAGACTGGTGCTTAGCCCTTTGTTAGAGAAGATCGAGGACCAAATATGCTGGTTCTAATTTTTCACTTTTTCCCCTTTCTCATGATATATTACTGTTCTTCCTCATTTATCCCTAAATCCTTCAAGATATAAAAATTCAGAAAAAATTAAGCCCTTTTCATTTTTGTTATATTCTGTTGCTTTTGGTTCTCATAAGTGAAGCATTAGCCACTACTTTGTTATTTCACAGGGTGCTAGAAGAATAGTTTCTGAATGGTCGGATCTGGATATGGAAGCCAGACAATTCACTGCAAAAATATTAGGTGAAGATACAGACCTGAAAGATACAGCAGCATCCCCTGCAAAACCAGATGCTTTGCGCAGTGAAAGTTTGTCAGAAGAAGACCCAGAATCCAAGGCAGAGTTGTGAAAAGATACATTATGTTTAGAGGTAGAGTTTGATTGCAGTTTTGGAAATCTCGGTGCTCTTCTGTTCCCTACAATTAGGGGGTGGTGAGTGCAGGTAAAAGCTGGGTTTTGAAGATTTTGATTAGTTGTTAATGGTTAGATACGAGATGTCGATCTTTGTCATTGTTTCAAAACGAGTACGTGGAGCAATGGAGATGGACTTGAAAGAGACTAACTGGGTTATCCATATGTATTGTGCATGGGAGATTAATTATTATGGTTTAAGTTCAAACTAGGTAAGTATCTTTCTTATGATACAATATAAACCTGACACTGAAGGACTGGCAAGAATTTGCCAATAAAAGCTTTAATACCAACGATGGAGTTTATTCCTTAAGCTTTAATACCAACAATGGAGTTTATTCCTTTTGGACTTTCTTATGACAAGAAGCACATAACCATTTGTGATTCTTTTATCTAGGCGTCTGTTTGAAATTACACTTGGTTTCTTTTATTTCTATGTAAATTTTACTATATTTTTGTTAAACACAGTTTTTAAATAATAGTTGTAGTTTAAATTGAAGTATACTTTTATAATCATGAAAGCTTTGTGACATGATGTGAATGAAATAGTTATACGGATGGTCATAGTTTGAATACTCATATAAATTGTCCTATAAAATTAATTATATTGATATACTTCCACTCATTTTAATAAGGTGTGATTTCCATTTCTACTTGTGCAAACAATGGGAAACAATATGAATAGGGTAAACTAATTAATATACTATGAAGAATAGATGTGTGGTTGATTGGAAGTTGGTGGCAAAGCAAGTACCTTTAGCTTGCAACTTGAAGAATATCCTCCCCTTGGATTCTTGTGCTTCTCACTTTTCTTGCCTTTCTATATACATATGTGTGTGTGTGTATATATATATATATATATATATAATACTCGGAACTCATAATCATCAAAAATTATATTGTAATTTCTTTGAAGTATGAAGTAATGAAAAAATAAGATTCAATTGCAACATTACTTTTCCCACCTATCTCCCATCTCATCTAATGGAATGCCTCCATAACCACATTTAAAGGTTGCTAAAATGTGACAAACAGAAGGAACTTTGGACGAACCCATTACTTATTGGGAATGTAATTTTATATCACTTGTTAAAATTTTCTTTTGATATATATTCATTAGATAAAAATATTCGTAGTTTGAACAATTTGGGTGCAACTCAAGAATATGCTATAAAGGTGGCTATCTATGGCCTATCCTTCTCATTAGTTATAAGCCTTGCTCTTCGTACATTAGATAAATGAACGAGCAAGGTGACTGACTGCTTATAATATATTCTCGCCACTAATTACAAACTGCATACATGTATTTTTAATCGGTTGTATGCAACTTAATTGACTTATTTATTAAGACTTTGTTTCAAAATGTTATCAAATGATAATGCCGTTTTGTGAAAATAATAATAATTAAGTTGGCAAGATGGTTAGTCTATTTTTAAATCAATTAAAAATATACATTTCTGACTACTTTACGTGAAGATTTTTAAATTTAAATCTATCAACAGTATGTCACATTTATAATGTAAGAAACTTTATAAATATAAACAAAAAAAAATTACCACTAATCTATTAAGATAAAATTAAATACCTAATTTAACACACACTAGTCCGATGAAAAGTTAAGTTCGAAAAATATAATAAACTAAATATTTAAAATTAAATCTAAAATGATACTACTAATTCAAAAAAAGATTTCTCAAAGAATACATCATCTATTAAAACAAGATGGGTGAACATATGCAATTAATTGGTTTCAACAACAAAGAAGGAAGCCCCTAGACGCGTGAATCAAAATAATGAGCATAAGACATAATTATATAACGCCTTAATTGCTTATTTATTTTGCATTTTTTTATCATGCATCTTTTTTACTAAAAAATATACAATAATAATTTATTTATATTTTTATTAGAAATTACTTTATTTTTATAATTTTTTTGTTTACTTAAAATAATATGTATATGATTTTTTATATACTTATAAAGAATTATTTTAAAATTACACTCTAAACATCTTGTTCAAATATATAAACAGAATCATAGCGATGAAGAAAGCGCAGTTATCATCGGAAAATGGGATCAGAGGTTTTTCCCGACGACTTGTTGACTGAAATTTTGGTACGATTACCTGTCAAATCTCTCGTGAGGTTCACTTTAGTCTCCCGATCATGGCGCGCTCTCGTCACCAGTCCTACGTTCGTCTCCATCCATCTCTCACAAACCAAAACCTTGATCCTCCTCAGACTATACTCTCCGGCACACAACGCCGAGATCTACTCTATCCATTTCAACACTGCTGATTTCGATCTATGCCAGCAGCTGGACTTTTCCTTTCGAGCCTCTGCACAGAGTCGCTGGTTCCGTATAGTGGGTTCCTGCAATGGTTTGCTTTGTTTGTCCGATGCTCTCGGAGTTCTTGTATGGAACCCAATCATCAGAAAGTCCTTATCAATTCCAAATTCTCGTGGGGAAGAACCAGAGAATTCGCGTGTTCTCGGTTTCGGCTTTGATTCCCGCTCCGATGATTACAAGGTAATCAAACTGGCTTACCCTCAAATACCCTCACTCACCATGATCTTCAACAACCCGCCAAAAGTAGAAGTTTACTCGCTCAACTCCCGTTCTTGGAGGAGCATCGATGCTGTGACACCACCAGGTGGGTTTATCGAGTCAAGTCGGAAACAAGTGTTTTTGAATGGGGCAGTACACTGGGTTGCAATGAGTGATCGCCATGGTTACTCCATCGTATCTTTCAACATTGCAGATGAGGTGTTTGATGAAATGCCACTTCCAGAAATTCGTGGGTCGTCGTCTTCTCCGGCGTACTTCTCAATCGCGTTGCTGGGGAAACATCTTAGTGCTTTTGAATACGAGGGTTTTGCGTGGAGTAACAGCGGTGTTGGGTTACTGAGTCGCGGGGTGAGTGTTTGGGTGATGGAAAAATATGGAGTGGTGGAATCATGGAAAAAGAGATTCAACGTGGATTTTCAACAAAGATTAGGAAGCGTCGTTGGGATGCCTTTGGAGATAAGAGGAGACAGTGAGATTTTGTTAGCGACGAATGATGGGAGATTGATTTTGTATTCTGCGCAAAGCCACCATGCCAAAGATGTTGGAGCTTGCGGGAAGGTATATAGTTGTTATGCTGATAGGTTTGTGGAAAGCTTAGTTCTTTTTGAAAATGGAATTGATTAATTCCTTGTTTGGTTTTTCATATATTAGAATCTTGAATTGATTAACAAAATATAGTTGAGACCAAATTACATAATATATTATACTTCAAAAATTAAATTGGGTATTTATTTTTTAATGTGAAAGTGAATATGAATTTCCTAACGATTGCCACCTTCGATTGCTACTTGAATGTTTTTGAAGCTCTATAACTTGATTTGATTTAAATATAGGTAAAACCCTCTTTGCACAAGCTATTTATGTTTAGTGTAATGGCTAATTTTGTAATATTTTTTATTCATATTCGATTTTAAGTCTTATTATTATCAACAGTAATTTTTTAAAAATTATTTAACAAGTTTAAATCGTTATTCTTAATAGTCATCAGCGGTTGTTAATGGCAATTAGTAAATTTTGCTTGATGTTTATCAACACAGTTTTTAAATAGTAATTATAAGTTAGATTGAATTATACTTATATAATCATGTTCATGAATGCTTTGTGGCATGATGTGAATGAAATAATTATACGAATGCTCATAGTTCGTATATTTATATTTCTTCAGACATCTAGTAGCTTTAAATAAGAAAAAAATTAGATTACAAATAAGGTGATCCTATAAAATTGAATAGTGGGAAACAAACTTAAGAAGGTAAACTAATTAATATCTAATGAAGAATAGATGTTTGATTGATTGAAAGTGGTGCCAAAACAAATAGCTTTAATTTGCAACTTGAAGAATATCCTCCCCTTGGATTCTTGTGCTTCTCACCTTCTTGCCTTTCTATATACAAGTGCATACACATAATCCTTCCATATCATAATCATAAAAAATTATTAATTTAATAGTATTTAAATTATATTATAATTTTTGGAAAGTATAAAGTAATAAAAAATAAATTTTATTGCAACATGTTGAATAGTTCGAGATGAATAATAATACAATAGTTAACCTACATAACAAGTTCTTAATTTTATACCTATTCTCCTTATATCATCAAATATGTCAAAATGTTGTCTCTGCTAAAATAATGATCACTTCAAGCTTGAGTATTGTCTTCGTTTCTAGTCGGTATATTGCAAAAATTTTCCATGCACTTTTCTTGCTTACCTTCTCCCATCATATCTAATGAAATGTCTTTATAACTCATTTAAAAGTTACTAAAAATGTGAAAAATGGAAGGCATTTTGAATGAACCGATAACTTATTAGGAATGTAATCTTATACCACTTGTTAATATTTTCTTTTGATATAGATTTATTAGATAAAGTATTCGTAGTTTGGATAACTTGGGTTTACATATGCTATGGAGGTTGCTCTCTATAGCCTATTTTTTTTCCCTAGTTACTAACATTTCCATTCATACGTTGGATAAATAAAAGAGCGAGGTGACTATTTGTAGCCTATTCTCGCCAGGAATAGAGACTGCATACAATCTTCAGTCAACTATATGTAACTCAATTGGCTCATTTATTAAGACTTGTCTCAATATGTTAACAAATGATATGTCGCTTTGTATAACAAAAATAATAATGGTTTAGTTAACAAGACAGATCACCTACTTTTGAGTCAATTAAGAAATACACCATCCTTACTAGTCTATGTAAAAGCCTTTAAATCTAATAAGTCAAGAGTATGTCATATTCATAACATAGGAGACTTTGCAAAAATAAAAATTTACAATAAATATAAAGAGTTATCACTAATATGTTAAGATGAAATTGAATACCTAAAACACGCTCTAATCCAAAGAGAAGCTAAACTCAGAAAATGAGAATAGATGGGAAGAAGTGCTCATCTAGTAGCATAGACTTTAAAATAATTAAAAGAAATATGCATGAAATAAACTAGCCAAACTAGAATTAAATATATAAACATACCAACCAAGTGCTCAAAGTAAAAGTTACACCTAAAGTGACACTAATTCAAAAATGATTTTACCATGAATACTTCATCTATGAAAACCACATCGTAAATATACATTATTATTCCTTTTTGGACCCTAAGTCTTTTTCTTATCAATCATGCTTTTAAAAAAAAAGGGCAACTCATGGTCTCCATTACCACATTTTTCTTTCTAGTTCAAGCATTTAAAGAAAATAATAGCAAAAGTATCTTAGAAAATTTAAAAGTAAAAAAAAAAAAAGCTCTTTTTAAGCGATATCTCTCTCACCGAAAAGACAAGGCTCCGTCGTGCCTGGATGATAACCGTTTGACCAAAAAGGTAAGAATAAGGCACAAAATCGATCACCTAGCTCCAGATGGAGAGGTGGAGACAGAGCAGAATGCGGATGAGAACATGGGAGAGGCTAGTGACATGAACTTGACACAAAATCTGAGGATGGGGACCAAAAGGCCTGCGACCATAACAGAATGGGCCTCTATGAAAGCTGAAACAAAATAGGGTGTCCTTTAAAGATAAACTAACAAACACAAGGCACACGGAAAAGAAACATGATGATTTTGAAATCAAGGATGAAGATGTGATCCTCGCTACGGACGAAGATTTTCTGACGATGGCTTTCTCGGACATGGTCCACAACTATCTATCCCAATCTATAAAGAACTCGGTGATCATAAGGTTACTAGGTAGAGCCATTGGCTATTAACCCCTGCTTAGTAGCCTCCAAAGTCTCTAGTAGCCTACTAAAATGTTCCAACTTATGGACCTGGAGAACAATTTTTACCTAGCTAAGTTTAGCAACCTGAATGACTTTACACATACCCTCACTGAGGGTCCTTGGGTCATCTACAGGCACTATCTTACGGTGCAACCATGGACATCATCTTTCTCAGTTAACGATGATAGAGTGACATCGGTTGTTGCATGGATTTGATTCATTAGTCTACTAATCCAATACTACCACAAAAGCATGCTAAGGGCAATTGCTAAGGTCATTGGCTTGGTGGTGCGCATCGACTACAACACAGAAGCCACAAAACAGGGGAAGTTCACCCAACTAGCTGTCTCAGTTGATCTTGCAAAACCCCTGGTCTCCAAAATTTCAATTGAGGGACATCTACAGCGAGTAGAGTATGAAGGCCTGTCGATAATCCATTTTGGGTGCAATTGCTATGACCACCTCCAGGAACTGTGCCTTAGGACGACCAAGGAGGCTACTGCGGATGGGGGAGGCGACTCAAAAAAAAATTAATAGAAATGCTCCACCGCCGGTGGCACTAGGGGAAAAATTCAGGCCGTGGATGTAAGTGGCACATCGGGGAAGAAAGAACGACAAAAAAAGAAACGTACTTGCTAACAAGGAAACCACCATTATTACCGAACATAATTGCTCTAGTTTGCAGTTTGACCTGATTGTCGAAATAGGGTAAAAAGGATTTGGAAGATAATGGATTGAGTGCAGATTTGGTAGGGAATACATTACCGGCTGTTAATGCAAGAGCAGGGAAGGATGTTAGGGAAGTAAATGCAGGCGTGATTCGAGGAGAAGAAGGACTGAGCAATAAAAAGGGGAAAAACATAAGGAGTTTGGACCTTTCTCAGTTAGGCCGAGCCAGCTAGTTTGCAACCTACAGGGCCCGAAAGAAACACCCGCTGAGTTGTGCCAGGGACGAAAATCGATGGAAAATGTTGGCCTGGCTCAAATTAAAGTCAACCATGGAGTGGCCCAACTTGAAGGGCTTGATATAGGAAAACTAGTGGAGAGAATATGGGCCTCCTAATAAGCTTCAGCCCATCAGCCACGATCCGACAGGTCTAGACCCTGCTCGACCAGCAGAGACATTTAGTAGTCCGGATTGACAATCGGGTTGGGGTAAGTAACAACACTAATCCGACCATTGCTACGAGTTTCGATGTTTCCCCTTCGAGCAATTGGAACTAGAAGACGTCCAGACCCCTTGATAAATGACTTCCTGGGATCTGAGTCAACAAAACTTCCCACCGTGAGCACAAGTTGAAGAAACACCGCAAAGAGGCTGACATGACATCTAAGCTTATAGCTGAAGCGGTCCTAAAGGGCGTCCTTGCCTAGAATGTGGATAATGGTGATACGAATTTGCTCGACGTTGCCACCAGCAACGCCGTTTGACCCATTTGTTCCCTGGTTACCTTAGTCGCAATCGATTGGCTTTTTGGGGTCTGTTCATCCAATCTCCTCTCAATGTCTATGGATTTAAAGTTTTTTGCATAGAATTACCAAGGTGCCACTAATCCTAACTTTGGGCGCGTATTTTGGGCCTTTGCGAAGTAGTATAACCCTTTGATAACAGCCTTGGTTGAGCCATGTATCGTTAGAGAGAAAGCTAATAGGATCATCTACAAGCTGGGCTTTAATTTCTCTCATTGTGTGGAGGCTCATGATTTCGTGGGAGGTATTTTAGAATGACTCGATCCATATTGATATCCTGGCAAATAATTGTCAATTCATTCACACCCGCGTTCACTGGAATGATAGAGAGCCGAGAATTCTGTTTACCACGGTCTATGGAAGTCCCCAAGTGCAGAAGTGTCCTTATCTTTAGGCTCACCTTAACCAGCTTGGTAGAACCATTAATGAGCCATGGTTGATTGCAGGGGACTTTAATGCGATTTTAGATAACGATAGAAAAGGGGGGGGGGGTGCTGCTGCTAGAGGTAATAAGGGATGTCCTTTATTTTCCCAGTTCATTAGCCACAATTCTCTTTCCCAAATCGACTATGTGGGACCCAATTTTACCTTGAGAAGAGGTACCCTGTTCTAACGTTTTGACAGGGTCATCACTAATTTGTCCTGGTTGAATACATTCCCTGAAATGGTGGTACAACACCTTCCCAAGCTCCAGCTTAACCATAGACATCTCTTAATCAATACCAAGTTGAGTCATCAGTAGCACTGACGTTCCCCACTATTTCGCTTCCTTACAGTTTGGCTTACCTATCCAGACTTTCCTAATCTTGTCCGAAGTACCTGAAAGGGCGGCGACTCTTTCTAGGCTACGTTGGATAATTTCTCCAGACATGCTAAGGATTCGAACACCACTGTCTTTTGCCATATCTTCTAGAAGAAGAGATGTTTAATGACTCGTATCTTTGACATTCAACAGACACTTGAACACTCCAACTTGGAGTATCTCAGTAGGCTTGTGGTATCACTCTACTAGGAGCTCGAGGACACTCTGTTATAGGAAGAACTCTATTGGATACAAAAATCGAGGTGCGAGTTCATTTCTCTTAGTAACAAGAACACGACCTACTTCCATGTGCGCACAATGGCTAGGCGTAGACGGAATAAAATTGTTATGCTCCAAGATAATAAGGGTAATTGGATCTTGAGGAGGGCTAACTTAAACACATGGCCTCTAACTTCTTTAGAGCACTATACTCAAAAGATACGCCTAGTGGTCGCACCTTTACAGTCAATGGTAGATTCCCAACTCTTAATACAGACACACTCAATGCCTTGAGTAATCCGGTCACCAGAGAGGATATTTGTGCTGTCTTGTTCGGCATTGGGTGGCCTGTATACGGCTTTCTTCCAGCACCACTAGGACATCGTTGGGGATTCGGTATATGAGATGGTGACAAAAATATTTCAGGGGGAGGAGATGGAGAAAGGCCTTAATAGAATGTTAATCACTTTAATCTCCAAGGTGGCGAGACCTGCGACTATCAAGAATTTTTGCCTTATAAATCTACTCAATATATCTTATAAAATTATCACTAATGTCATTACCAACAAACTTGAGAGTATTATGCATGGCCTGATCAGTGAGACTCAAACGAGCTTTGTTGAAGGCTGTAGCATCTCAGATAATATCACTATTACTCAGGAAGTCATTCACTCGACGAGGCATAAGAAAGGCAAGGTCGGTTGGATGACTATCAAAGTGGCTCTTGAAAAAGCTTATGATAGACTTAGCTGGGATTTCATTGAGGATACCCTCTAGGACGTTGGCTTCTCATATTCCCTTATTCGAGTTATCATGGACTGCATCTACTCTGGCTCTATGCAACTCTTGTTGAACAGGGAACCCACCAAGGAGTTTGTTCCCTTGAGAGATATCCGCTAGGGCAATCCCCTCTCGCCTTACATCTTTATGTTGTGTATGGAGCGTCTATCCTAGTATATTAATCAGTTGGTCAGTAGTGAGGCTTGACACCCTATCTAAGTAAGAGAGGCCCCAAGGTATCGCATCTTTTATTCATGGATGATTTGATTCTCTTTAGTGAGACTTCGAATAGTTTGGTGCAGCTTATCAAGACGGTGCTCGTGGAGTTCTTTGAGAGTTCTGGGCATAAAATCAACATGTCCAAAACCCATATCTTCTTCTCTCACAACGTCGCTGATAGTGACACTCACCATATTAACTCGACCATTGGGTTTCAGATTTTCAAGAATCTGGGCAATTACCTTAGCATCCCTCTTCTTCACGGTAAGGTTACCAAGGACACCTATAGGTACATTTTGGAGAATGTGCGGGAGAAGCTATCTAGTTGGAAGGTTAATGGCCTGTCCATGGCCAGTCGCCTAACTTTGGCCAAGTCGATCCTTATGGTTATCCCTGCCTACGCTATGCAGACTGCCACCCTCCCCAGTTTGCTTTGTGATAAGATAGATCGACTCGTGCGGGATTTCATATGGGGCTCGTCTAGTGATACGAAAAAATCAAGCCTTGTCAGCTAGAATGATATGTGTCAGCCTACCACCCATAAGAATTATTTGACAATTATATATCGTTATTCTTAATGACAATCAGTGGTTGCTAATGGCAATGATTAAATTTTGCTTGATGTTTATCAACACAGTTTTTAAATAGTAGTTATAAATTAGATTGAATTATACTAACATAATCATGCTCATGAATGCTTTGTGGCATGATGTGAAAGAAATAGTTATACGGATGGTCATAGTTTGTATATTCATATTTTTTCAAACATCTAGAAGCTTTAAATAAGAAAAAAATTAGATTACAAATAAGGTGATCCTATAAAATTGAATAGTGGAAAATAAAGTTAAAAAGGTAAACTAATTAATATCTAATGAAAAATAGATGTTTGATTGATTGAAAGTGGTGCCAAAACAAATAGCTTTAATTTGTAACTTGAAGAATATTCTCCCCTTGGATTCTTGTGTTTCTCACCTTCTTGCCTTTCTATATACATATGCATACACATAATCCTTCCATGTCATAATCATCAAAAATATTAATTTAATAATATTTAAATTATATTGTAATTTCTGAGAAGTATTAAGTAATGAAAAATAAGATTCAATTGCAACATATTGAATAGTTCAAGACAAATAATAATACTATTAATAGTTAACTTGTATAACAAGTTGATATAGAACCTGAGAATCAAATATTACATCAAGAACTGCACATATATATTTAGCATAGATAACTAAGAACTCTAAACAAATTCTCCCTACCAAACCCACAACTAACCTGTAATTGAGAACTTGAATTATTGGGATGAAAGAAACTAGAATGAATAAACACAAGAAGATAACTTGATAAATTAATTCAATTTTTGATGCAATAAGAAGAATAAAATTTCACACTTATAAAAAAATTTCTAATTTTTTTTATTCAGATTCGATTTTAAGTCTTATTATTATCAGTAGTGATTCTTTAAAAATTATTTGACAATTATATATCATTATTCTTAATGGCCATCAGTGATTGTTAATCTATTATTATTGACAAATTAATATTCATAAGTCTTATTACTAGTAGTGATGATCTTCTTTAGAATTATTTTACAATTATATATCATTATTCTCAATGACAATATGTAGTTGTTGATCCAATATTTGATATTTTATTGACATATCATTGCTCATATCATTAATAAGCATGGCTTATATAACTTATGTATGCATGAATCACATTAGTTATGCATTGTTGGCACTTTTATTAAATAAATATTTCTAGTGTATTTTTAGAGAACTTTAACCCCCTTAATGGTGGATAAGATATTTTTTGTCTTTTTTTATAAAAAGGATATGCAAGAAATTTGAGTTTTGTCACTTAGGACCCCATGGACTAACCAAGTGAACGCTTTCGACATATCTGTCAATGAACTTTTATATTATCTTTCTTATATGTAGATACATTGACATCTCTTGATATTTAAAACTATTAAGAATAACTTAGTTATTCGTTAGACGAATAATTTTTTTTAACGTATTTTAAACTAATAAATCAAAAAATTAGTTAAGAAGCCTTTTAAACTAAGAGTATGCACGAATATACTATTAGAATGAATAAAAAATAAAGTTAAATTATGAAAACAAACAAAAAATGTTTATTATTTTCATTGACTAAAGGTACAAAAACGGAAAGAAAAATGTCCAACCAATGAATGGTTTTAGGGCTTATTAAGTGCATCAAGAAATGCATAAATAACTAAACGAATTGATGTGATTAAGCTATGTTTTAAGACGAATATCAACAAAACAAAAGGTTATTATGTTAAGAAAGAGATCTATTTGAACTGTTACAACTCTTGAAAGTAAAGGTTATCCTTTTAGATTTAAGTTTATATATATATATATGTGATTGAAATTGAAATTTAGTCTGTTTTCTATATCTAATCTCTAAATGAATAATAATTTCTTTATATATGTGCAATCCTCCAATTAAATTAAATAAGTTAATTTTTTTTCAAGTTGATCCATTTTATTACGAGTAACATCTTACTCCCAAATCTGCTTAATTCAACTTCCTCAAACCCGATATGATATGTTTTTTTTTTTTTTTTTTATAATTGAAGTACAAGCTAGGTCACGATTAGTTTGTGTTGGTAGAAACAGATACGTGAATAATGATGATTTTAGGGTTTGACTTTTTAAAGCGTGTTTGAACTCCACCCATTATATATATATTTTTAAATTTTTATTATTAAAAATATATTTATATTTATATTAATAAATATACATATTATTTTATATGTTAATAAATATATTAGAGTTAGAATAATTCGGAAATTCAATATGATTCATAAAATTTAAAAAAAAAAATTTAAATTTAGATTCAAAACGGATTTAAATTTACTTTTTTTATAAAACTAAGTGGGATTCAGATTTGATAGGAGTTGCTCTTATCACTCGTAAGGGTAATAAAAACAGATATGTTTATCAAATCAAACAATAAAGAAAACAATAGTCTTTTAATAATGAAATCAACAAAAAGTGATGCTCTTACAATAAATTCATGAACAAAACTAGAAATTACATCTGATCTTATTGTGTGTTAGAAATGATTCTAATAATTAATTAAAATTAAATTAAATTAAGTGGGTGCTAATGAGATGTTTGCCCAGCTGAAAGCATTAATGGTAGGGTGGGTCAAGGATAATGATTTAATAATGTTTTACAAGCATATAATTATTATTATGGTATTTAAGTTATTCTCGATTGCAATTTCATTTTAAATTTATTATGGTATGCGTTTGAAATAATTTTGATAATTAATTTAAAATTCAAATTTCATTTTAATGTAATCATTATTTCTGGTTTTTTTATTTTTAATGTTGGAAATTCAATTTCAATTCTCATGTATTATATTAAAAAATTTATGATAATTATAAAAATAATTTTTTTTTATTTAAAAAATAAGTTCTTATATCAATTATTAAGTAAAATCAAGTTTATATGTTTTAAATTTAATTAATCTTTTAGAAGCGCAAATTCTATTTAAATAATTTATTTTTAATTTTGAAAATTTTGTAAATTAAATAAAAATATAAAAATTAAACCAAACCAATATTTTTTGGACCACATTAAATTTTTGGTATTTCAAATTTCAAGCAAAATCTTCTTTTTTTTTTAAAAAAAAAAAAAAAAAAAAAGCTAAAAAAGAATAAAAAGACAAACGTTTTGCAAATTATTATACATAATATAAAAATAAATATTCTCATCTCCGAGATCTCTTTCAAATTTGTCTCTTACGAAAGGTAGGAAGCCTAATATCTTTCTCTCATAATATTCGACATCCCACCCACAACCAAATTTCTATTTAAAAAATAATAATAAAACTAAAATCCCAATAAAAATAGGAATTTATTTTTATTATGTTATATTTGAATCGACCCATTTCATGCTCACGAAAAAAAAAAAAGTTAAATAAATAAATAAATAAAAAGGCTTTCCATAAAAGAATAATTACTAGCAATAATAATATTCGGTTGTGGATTCATATCCTCCTCTTTTCTTTTATGTCCTCATAAAAGTCAATAATTATGGGAGGATGGACATCACACACTCATACTCCCTCAACGGCATAGATTTGTATATTACATCTACCACCATGCTATGCTGCATGCCATTAATTGAGTGGAAAGAGGTGGCTCCAATTCTTTTTATACTTCCAAGGAGTTTTTAGAATTAAGTTAATTTATTTTTTTAAGTCCTCTATAAAGACATTGATAATTAAAAAAAAAGTTAATTTCATAAGTTTTGAAATCAAAATATAATTATGAACTGAACCAATCATATATCAGTTAAATGGTTGGTATATTTATTATTTTGGCAAAAATTAGGGATTTGAGTCACCCCCACGTGTATCTCTTGTTGAAGATTATTTTTATCCTATTACGATTGACATATATAAATCACCTAATTAATGAATGTATGAGTTTATTCAAAAAAAAAATTAATTGTCAAATACTAATAGAAATTAATATGATTGATACAATCTAAAATTACTAGTGGGTCCAACTTTTCCATCTAGACCACTTCTCGTGCTAGCATATCACATGTGTTGATAGGATGTTGTGCCGATCTATGTATATATGGTACCGAGTTAAAGGTAAATTACTAGCAGAAAAATCAATAGTAGCATAGGTGGTGGTTAGGACCTCATAATGTAGTGGACACTCTAATGGATAATCTAATACCTTACAAAGCAAAATATATAAAAATACTCTATTTTCTCAAAATCCTATAAGCTTTTGTGATTTTTAGTTTATTCTCTTAATCTTATGGATTTAAGCACCATAATGTCTTCTTTAAACTTAAAGTCATTTTTTTATTCTTTGTTTGTAAATTACTTGACCATTCTAGGCACTAGAAGAACTCTATCTCAACATTGTAGTAATTTTTTGATTTATCATTTGGCTCTATTTTTAACACCATTACGAGGAATCCAATAACAATAAAGAGAAGCACATGAGTAGGGAAATGCGAGAGTTCTAAACTAAAATTTATTTATTAGCCAAGTCTCTCAAAATGAGGTTCTCAAGATTTATGATGAATTTTTAGAATTCATACAACTAAGCAACCAAGACATTCAATGCTAACTTGAGGAGGTTAGGAAGTTGGTGGAACCATTATTCAACATTTTTAATGATGTTTTGATGACTATGTGAACAACTGCATATAAGAGAAGAGGCAAAAATATATAATGCTGGGACTCTGCATCAAAGGAGATAGGAGAAGAGATCAATAACACTCCGAGGAGGGTAAGATTTAACGTATATAATAATAAAATGGAGAAATAATGAATAGTGACTGAGAACAAGCCCATGAGAAGAGAATAATATGTCAAAGACAATTATTTACTAACTATCTAAGAGCTATTTATTACCTTAGAGGGAACTAATAGCCAACAGTTCATACGGTTTCAATTCTGAAGGACGACATTCTGTTTAATGCCATATAGGTAGCTAATATCTAAAAACCGACCAAACTCCTTATAGATGACTAACACTTAAGAATTGGCATGATGATCCATGACCAATAGGTGGCAAGTAACTCAATAACTTGGAGGTGACCAAAATCTTACACGTTATACGGTTCCTAACTCTCTTAATGAATAACTCTCAGAGTTGACAATATGATTCTCAACATGGTTTGTAACTTGTGAATAAGAACTAAGAGATGATAGAGTGACCACACACATGAGGCATAAAAAGGGTGTTAAACACTTTAGAGCTAACTTATAATGTAGAGGTGATAAAGTGGTTAACATCTAAGAGTCTTATTAAAGCCCAAACGATTACATCTGGTACTTAATTTAGGTAATGGGATTGGTATGGTAAATAAATTGGGTAAGATTAAGTAGGGTAGGGTAGGGTGAGTCACCCATGAGTAAGCTTTTTACCCTACATATTTTTAGGATAATAAATAAGGAAATGAGTAATATAACATAAATCTCTACTACCTTTTTCTTAATTCACATTAATAATAGGTGGTTGTGATGATGGTGGCGATTGCAACAGTAATAGTGGTGATAACAACGACAACAATAATAGAAGTAATGATTATGAAAAAAATGATAACAATAATAACAATGGTATCAATAATCTATTGATACCAGTAAGGGTTGACGGTAGCTTCAATGACGATGCTTGTATTGATGGAAAAAATAGTAAAGGTGAGGTTATGGTAAAAATAATAGTTGTGGTGATGAAAATAATAGTAATAATGTTGACAACAACAATAGTAAGGGTTATAGTGATGGTTATTGTGATAAGGTGGCTTTGGTGGTTGGGGATAATAACGGTAGATGATGTTGCAATTATACGTATATTGATATCTGAATAAAAGTGATAATAGGGGCAATAGTTGTAACACTCAACCTTTCCTTTTTTCTTTTAATTAATTATTATTATATGAATATAATTATTATTTATGTAATTTTAATTTGATTTATTTAATTTTAATTTAATTTAATAATAATAATAATAATAATAATAACAATAAAGGGTAAAAATTGGTTAGGAATTTAATTGAAAATAATTTTGGAAAAAAATGGTGAAAATTTAGGTTATGGGGGTATTTTTGAAAGAAAAATCGAAAACCGAAAATTAAAACGTAATTTAGAAAAGTTAAGCCACGTCAGCTGCCCAGTCAGCAGCCTCAACCAACCAGGACGTGCCAGGTGGCAGAGACGCTGACGCGGGAGGCCATGCGGGGGGAGCCACATGGGCGATCCGCGCGCGCGTAAACGAACGGCTGAGATCCGTTCCCGCGCGCACGGACGACCCAGATCAAAACGCGCACGGACGGTCTAGATTGCATCGCGCACGGACAACCCAGATTGAGTCGCGCACGGATGGCCCAGATTGAATCACGATGAACGGCCTAGATTCACTCCTTATTTAACCGTGATCGAACGGTCTAGATTAAAAGCGATGGACGACCCAGATCAAAAGTAGATGGGTATAAATAATCCCATCCGCACCCCAAACCCACCCATAGCCAAATCAGAGTGAAAACACTGGCCAATTAGCCGAAAAATGCCGAAAAAGCTCAGCAGCGCTGCCGCGGGGTGTTTCGATTTTTGCCTCCGATGAGGCCCTTTTCTATTCCCGTTCGATGTGATTTTTCCACCGTTGTGATCACCGTTTCCTCCTCTACAGGTTGACCGGAGCAAAACACTCAACCGCAACGTGAGCCGGAGAAGCCACCGCACCGAAGAGTCCCACCGCCGGTGAGTTTCAGCTTTTTACGTTTTTTCGGCCCACCGAGGGCCCTAAGTGTATTTTCTCATCAGAACCGATGCAAGTTTGGCTGAATTCCATTGAAAACAGCCAAAAACAGCCAACTCGAGGCGGATCGCCACCGCGGGCGTCGGTGCCGTCGCCGGAGCACAACGGAGCCGCTGTGCCAGAATTTCGAAATTGGCCGAGTAGACCCTGGGTCTGATTTTTAGGTTATTTGGGACATGTGTAGATACCGTAAGAGCGTTTCAGTTCCCGAAAAAAAATTCAGGGAACCTAGGGACCGCCTGTAGGCGCAGTAACAATCTATTTTTCGGCGTCAAATCAAGTAAGAACCCCTCACCCTATTTCCTATTATGGAATTAAAGTTCAAATAAATAATAATATGACCCTTTGTACAAAGTAAATGGATGTACTTGATTTATTACGAATTGCTAATGGAGCCCAAATCGGACATTATTTTCTATCGATTACTATTAATTTATTGTACAGTATAAAAGCATAATGATATCTGATTTACATATTATATGGTTTAAATGCATGTATTACTGTGTGATTTTAGAATTTAAGATATGATTGTATTACCGGGTGCATGTTTATTGTTTATGTGATTATATTCAACTTGGTAACGGAGACTAAGGGAAAACAGATAAGGTGACAGCCTCACTAGATATCCTAGGAGATGGTGGAGGGATCGGATTCATAGGGAACCCTACTGCGAACGTTGTTTCATACCGGACGGGGTATGAAGACTTGGTCATTTGGTGCTCATACCGGACGGGGTATGGGAACGACCTGCTTCACCCTTATACCGAACGGGGTACTGAGGTTTAATGTTCTGGCACTCATACCGAACGTGGTATGGGGACGGCCTTAAATTAAGATTGTTAAGAAGAATGATTCACGTGTAGCGATGACACCCCTATAGATTCCTATGGATATTAGTAGGCTAGTGAAAACGAGAAATGATGATAATCAGTTATTGTTAATGAATACGAATTTATGAGATGTTTTATGTTACTGATTATGTATAAAATTATGATCTGTAAGATGTTATTGTCTTTATAGGTTGTTTTCACATGTTCTCCAAGGGTAAGAAAAAAGATAAATGGTTTTATTTTTAAATAAATGTATTAGTTTAAAATTTGTGCTCCATTGGTTGTTTTTGGTTTTTTACTAATCTTTACTTCTGTGACGGTGATATAGTATGATGTCCTTACTGGGCTAGTGTAGCTCATTCCTTATTTAACTATTTCAGATTAGGAGGATCTGGTTCCTAAGCCCGATCCACAAGAAGACAACAAGTAGATGTTAGATACTTATTAGTTTTCTTTATTTTTCTCATTTCTCGTATTTCTTTCAGAAAACTTATGTCGTGATGTTGTTTAGTACTTTTAAGTTATTGTGCAAGGGATGTTAACCTTAATCTTTTATTTCGCTTCCGCACTCAGATTATTATATGTATTTCCTTTTAAATTTTCAGAGCCGTTACAGTTGGTATCAGAGTCGCGTTCCTCGGACCCGTCCCTTATACAATAATACTTAGAGAAACACCAAATAATGAATTATCACTAAACTCTTCATTGTGAAATGCAGGTATAGAGAGATGAGAAGAGGAAGACCCCCACTAAACCGGGCAGCCCGAGATGGTTCGCTTAGGGAAGACGTGGACAGGAGGGAGCTACTTGACCCTCCCCCGTTGCCACAGGTTAAGCCACCATTGCAGCGAGAGGATCCTTAGCCAACTCGGTACGACCCTGCTCCTCCACAATACCACCCGGTACCTCCGCCGCAGTATAATCCGGTACCCCAGCCATAGTACTGCCCGGCACTGCCACAGTATAATCCAGTGCCCCCACCATATCAGCAAGTACCACCACAGAGCCCCCCAGTCTATCCTCAGCCTGGCCCAGTCCCTCTTCCACGGGACCCAGTTCCTTCAACGATTGACCCAGGCTATATAGAGACGTACATAAGACTGAATCCATCTACTTTTGTAGGGGAATCCTCTTTTGAAAATGCTCAGTACTAGTTGGCAGAGACGAAGAAGGTCTTCAAGAGCCTAGGGGTGACTCCCGAGCAGATGGTCACCCTTGCTATCTACATGCTGGTGGGAGAAGCAGACCGTTGGTGGCAACTCAAGCAGACCACCCTGTCTGTTCCAGTTACTTGGGAACAGTTCCTAGCAGCCTTTCATGTAGCCTCCCAGAGCACATCCGACATATGAAGGAGATGGAGTTTGTCCAGTTGGTCCAGAGAAACATGACTGTGTCAGAATATGCTCGTAAGTTCCTAAAGTTGGGCCGATACTCCCCTAAGACATTGATGGATGAGGGCAGGAAGACTAGGAGGTTCCAGTGGGGCCTCCGCCCAGAGATCAAGCAACATTTATTTGTACTGGAGCTCAGGACTTATTCGGCCATTTTGGGCAAGGCACAGTTAGTGGAGAGGAGCCTCCACACCCTCCCTCAGTCAGTAGGGAACCACAGACCCTCAGCTCCACCCCGCAGACCAGCACCTATTGCGCCTGTCCAACAGAACAAGAGGCCTAGACTGGTGATCAAGGCTCTCCCTAAGGCTCCAGTGGCAGGACGTGGTAAGATCTATCAGCATTGCGGCAAGGATCACGGGGATCGACCAAGTTACCCCTCAACAACACCTGTCGCATATGTGGCAGTGCCCAACACTATGCGAGAGAGTACCCAAGGAACCAGAATAAGGGTCGACCTCCTATCTAAGATAGGGCTTACAACCTCACCCAGCAGGATGCCGAAGCCGACCTGGACGTGGTACAGGGTATGAATACTATCTGTAACCATCTTGCTCATGTTTTGATTGACACTGGTGCATCGCATTTATTTGTTTCACCTGTTTTTGCATCCAAATTTAATGTATTACCTGATAAACTTGATTCAATGTTATTAATGTCTATTGCTGTGAGTGTAACACTATTGGGAGAAGTTGTCTATAGGACTTGTCCCGTGGAGATAACAAATAGAAAACTGAGTGTAGACCTAATAGAATTAGACACGGAGAATTTTGATGTAATCTTATGGATGAATTGGCTAGCGGCGTATCACACAACCGTAGATTGTTTTAGCAAGAATGTTGTATTCAATCCTCCTAATGAGGAGGCATTTACAAATTAATAAAATCATTTAATACTTGTTCCTTGATGGCAAGTTTTCTTATTTGTTGAGTACCTTAACTTTGTTATTTTCTCTAACTAGGCAAACCCAAGAAAGAGAATTGTATTCAAGAGATTCTGGTAGTTCGAGACTTTCCAGATGTGTTTTCGGATGAACTACCCAGACTGCCAGTGGACAGAGAAGTCGAGTTCACCATAGATCTACAGCCAGACACCTAGCCTATTTCGGTTGTTCCTTACCGCATGAGCCGCGTTGAGATAGATGAGTTGAGGAAACAGATCACTGAATTGTAAGACAGTGGTTTTATCAGACATAGTGTGTCCCCTTGGGGTGCCGAAGTCACTTTTTCCATAAATGGAGATGGAACATTGAGACTATGTATTGATTACAGAGGGTTAAACATGGTCACAATCAAGAACAAGTATCCCATTCTCAGGATTGATGACCTCTTCGATCAGTTGTAGGGTGCGTAGGTCTTCTCCAAAATAGACCTGCGATCAGGTTACCATCAGGTAAAAATAAGGACAGAAGACATCCCCAAGACGGCTTTCCGAACCAGGTACGGACACTATGAGTAGGAGGTCATGCCATTTGGGCTAACCAACGCCCCAACTATCTTCATGGATCTGATGAACAGGGTCTTCAGACAATTCTTAGATCAATTTATTATCGTGTTCATCGATGACATCCTAGTAACGGCCCCGGAATTTTAAAATGAAATATGTGTATTAAAAAGGTCAAATGCGGAAGGGTAATAAAAATTTTGATTAACATCCCTTACACTAAAACCAAAAACGTGCTCAAAGTATAAAAGAACAAATTAAGTAAAAGAGAAACTCAAAAATAAAAGCTATAAATATAACTACGGAGTCTTCAGGCGTCCCTTTCGCCGTCTTCCTGCAGAACGGGCTCGAGAACAATGTCTTCCTGATCTGAAATGATTAAATAAGGAATGAGCTACACCAGCCCAGTAAAGACATCACACTATCTCACCGTCACGGAGGTAAAGGTGGGTAGAAAATACAAAAAGACCAATGGAGCATAATTTACAACAAATTCTTTTATCAATAATAAAATCCTTTACTATCCACTTATCTCAGTGAAGTTCATAAAACAACATAGGAAAGCAATAACATTATCATCATCACGAAATCATATGAACTGTATAACATAATACTTATCACGCCTTATGCATTTCAATCATTACACAACATATTTTTCCTCATTTACCAGCCTACTAGTATCCATGGGGATCCATAGGGGTCCCGTTACCCGTGAACCCTTAACACTTGTAATCAGATTCCAGGGCCGTCCCCATACCCCGTCCGGTATGGGCGCCAAAACACATAAGGTCTCCATACCTTGTCCGGTATGAGAGACCACAATCCCGGTAGGGTTCCCTACGGACCTGGTCCGTCCACCATCTCCCAGGATATCTAGTCAGGCTGACCACATTATACAATTATCAATTTACATAACCTTTCATTCCCCTTTTCCTCAGTCAGCATCATCAAATCACACACAAATAAGCAAACCAGTAATTCATGCCAAACAAGATAACATACAACATCGGGTTCTCAGTCATTCAACCCATAATCAATAAAACAGTGATATATGCACACGAAACTATGAAATGAAAACATCAGACCTCATACTGCATTTAAAACTGTAAAATAGGCCAAACAACAGCTAACCGACAAACACACCAGACTCGGGCTCCATTAGCGACCTTAAACAATTTCACACATCTATTGATTCATGAAATACCGTTTTATCATTTATTGAACTTTAATACCGTGATAGGAAATATGGTGAGGGGTCCTTACTTGTTTCGAGGTCCGAATACGGCTCTACAGTGCGCCTGCAGGCTGTCCCTAATTTTTCCTGAATTTTTCCCGGGGAACTGAAATGCACTACTGGTACCTGCACGTATCCCAAATTAGACCCGGAGGGCCAATATCGCAATTCTGGCACGGCGGCTCCGCTGTGCTCCGGCTACGGCGCCGCCGCTTGCAGCGGCGATTCACCTCGGGTTGGCCGTTTTCGGCCGTTTCCGGCCGAATTCGGCCACACTTGCATCAGTCCCTGCAATAAAACAACCCTAGGGCCCTCGGGGTGCCAAAAAATTACGAAAAACCGAAGCTTACCGGCGGCGGTGCTCTCGGGTGCGGCGGCTCTCCAGCGAGGTTCGTGTTTTGGTGATTTGGCTCTGATCAACCTGTAGAGAAAAGAATGGTGATCACGGTGATATAAAAATTGTATCAAACGGAGGCCGGGAAGGGCCTCATCGGAGGCAAAAACTGAGGAGGGACGCGGTGCCGCCGCTAGGTTTCGGCCGTGTTTTCTGGCCGTTTGGCCGGGAGTTTGGTTCCGATTCGGCCACAGGGGAACTCAGCAATGAAAAACAAGCCGGGGGTATGAAATTTACCTCGATCGGCGGTCGGAAAACTCCCCGGTGCGGCGGCGGGTGGTGGCGGCCGGCTCCTCCGGCGTCTGGTTCGTCTTCTCCGGCGAGGGCTGGCGGCTAGGGTTTTTGTGGTCAGGTGTGGGGGGTTTATTTATACCATTTGCCTTTTAATCACAGCCGTCCATCTTGATTTAATATGGACCGTTCGATCGCGATTTAATTTAGATTAAATATGGACCGTCCATCGCGATTAAATCTGGGTCGTCCGTACTTGATTGAATCTGGACCGTCCGTGCACGTGCATCTGGGCCGTCCGTCCGTGCGCACGCTTGATCTGGGTCGTCCGTGCGCGCGGGGACGCATCTGGGCCGTCCGATCGCATGCACGCAGATCGCCCACGTGGCCTTGCCACGCGGCATGTCCTGGTTGGCCAGGGCTGCTGACTGGGCTGCTGACGTGGCGCTGACGGGGCACAATTTTTCTAAATTGTGTTTTGACCCCCGGTTTCTGATTTTCTTTTCAAAAATACCCCCAGAATCCAAATTTTCACCCCTTTTCCCCAAAATCAATTTCAATTAAATCCAAATAATATTTTTACCCAATTTTATCATTATTATTATTTTTATTTTTATTAAATTAAATTAAATTAAATTAAAAAAATCAATTAAAATTCAAAAATTATAAAATAAACTAAATAGAATAAATTAAAAATTAATAATAATAATAATAAAAATGATAAAATTAATGGGTGTTACATCCTAGTCTATTCAAAAAGCAGAGAGGAACATGTTCACCATCTATCTCAAGTTTTGCAGGTTCTCAGAAGAAAGAAGCTGTATGTAAAGTTGAGTAAGTATGGATTCTAGCTTGAGCAGACCATCTTTCTGGGACACATGAAAGGATGGAGTATCAGTGAATTGTGAAAAGGTTGAAGCCGTGCTCGGCTGGGAGAAATTGATATCAGTTAAAGAAATCCATATCTTTTTGGGAATGGCAGGCTATTACCGCAAGTTCATTGAAGGATTTTTTAGTCTAACTACTCCGCTAACCCGACTCACAAAGAAGAATGTCAAGTTTAAGTGGAGTGAGGACTGTGAAAGAAGTTTTTCAGAACTAAAGAAGCGGTTGACTATTGCACTTATGTTGACCTTACCGAGTGGATCGGGAGAACATACAGTTTACAGTGATGCCTCCTATCTAGACCTAGGTTATGTTCTAATGCAGTATGAAAAAGTCATAGCCTATGGGTCCAGATAGCTAAAGAGTCATGAGAAAAATTATCCCATCCATGACTTAGAGCTTGTCGCAATCATATACGCCTTGAAGACTTGGCGCCATTATTTATATAGAGATACTTTTTAAATCTATACCAATCACAAGAGTTTAAAACACATATTCACTCAAAATGATCTCAACATACATCAGAGAAAGTGGATAGAGCTTCTTAAGGACTATGATTGTGACATCTTCTACCATCTGGGTAAGGGCAACATGGTAGCCGATGCACTCAGCAGAAAAAGTGCAGGTATCTTAACCCATTTAATGGTTTCAGAATGCAGGCAAATTGGAGCCACACAATAGGTTCGACTTCAGGACTTGAGGAGAGTCACATGTCTGAGCCATCTGACCGTCCAGCTTGAGTTAATCTAGAGAATAAGAAAAACTCAATCAGTTGATCCCGCCATAGTAGCCCTCAAGAACGATGCAAAATAGGGAGTTAGCTCACAATTCTGAGTCTCCGCCGATGGGTTACTCCGATTCCAAGACAGAGTGTGTGTTCTAGGTGACGGTTTGTTAAAGAGATATATCATGACAGAGGCCCATAGCTCAAAGTTTGTCATGCATCTTGGAAGCACTAAAATGTACCAAAGCATGCGACCCCGGTTTTGGTGGAATGGGATAAAAAGAAACATAGATGACTTTGTGTCTAAATGCTTGGTATGTCAGCAGGTCAAGGCAGAGCATCAGCGCCTAGGTGGGTTACTTCAGCCTTTACCGATCCAAGAGTGGAAGTAGGAATATATCACCATGAACTTCGTGACAAGGTTACCTAAGGCACGCTCAGGACATGATGTCATCTGGGTAGTTGTCGACCGGCTTACCAAGTCTTTCCACTTCTTAGCCATCAGGATGACTGATCCCTTGGACAAGTTGGCAAGAATGTATATTCGAGAAATAGTCAGATTCTATGGAGTCTCAGTGACAGTGGTGTACGAACCCCAGGTTCACTTCTCGATTTTGGAGTAGCTTTTAGCAAGCCAGGGGAACGAAGCTGTCCCTCAATACTGCCTTCCACCCTCAGACTGATGGACAGTTAGAAAGGACAATTCGTACACTTGAGAATATGCTCTGAGCTTGTGTCTTTGACTCTGGTGGCCATTGGGATGACCATCTACTCCTGATAGAGTTCGCCTACAACAACAGCTACCAAGCGAGTATTGGCATGGCTTCGTATGAGACGTTATATGGGCGCCCATGCAGATCACCGATTTGTTGAGAAGAAGTGGGCGATATAAAATTATTCGGCCCAGAGCTAGTAGAGGAGACTACATCTAAAATAGTTAAGATCAGAAAGAATATTCAGATGGTTCAGAGTAGACAGAAGAGTTATGCGGACACCCGGAGGAGAGATTTAGCGTTTGAGAAAGGCGACCGGGTGTTCCTTAAGGTCACTCCTTTAAAGAGAATTAATAGGTTCGGTAAGAGGAAAAAATTGAAACTCCGATTTATTAGACCATTTGAAGTCTTAGATAGGATTGGTACCGCCGCCTACAGACTAGCACTGCCTCTAGAACTTTCCAAGATCCATAATGTGTTTCATGTGTCCATGTTACGCAAGTACAACCCGAACCCCTCTCATGTCTTGGCTCACGAACCTCTCCCACTCCAGGAGGACTTATCCTACGAGGAAGTACTAGTCGGCATTACGGATCAAAAGAACAGATTACTACACAACCGAGAAATATCCTTTGTAAAGGTCGTATGGAAGAACCACATACCAAAGGAGGCCATATGGGAGCTAGAATCGGACTTTAGAGTCAAGTAACCCCAGTTGTTCGATCAAGAGTAAGAGACAAATTTAAGGAACCAAATTTCTTTTAAGGGGAGAAGAGTTGTAACACCCAACCTTTCCTTTTTTCTTTTTATTAATTATTATTATATGAATATAATTATTATTTATGTAATTTTAATTTGATTTATTTAATTTTAATTTAATTTAATGAAAATAATAATAATAATAATAATCAAAAGGGGTAAAAATTGGTTAGAGATTTAATTGAAAACAATTTTGGAAAAAATGAGTGAAAATTTGGGTTCTGAGGGTATTTTTGAAAGAAAAATCAGAAACCGGGGGTCAAAATACAATTTAAAAAAGTTAAGCCACGTCAGCTGTCCGGTCAGCAGCCCCAACCAACCAGGACGTGCCAGGTGGCAAAGACATTGACGCGGGAGGCCACGCAGGGGGAGCCACGTGGGCAATCCGCGTGCGCACGATCTAACGGCTGAGATCCATTCCCACGCGCATCGACGCCCAGATCAAAACACGCACGGACGGCCCAGATTGCATCGCGCACGGACGGTCTAAATTGAATCGCGATGAATTGTCCAGATTCATTCTCTATTTAATCGCGATCGGACGATTCAGATTAAAAGCGATGGACGGTCCAGATCAAAAATGGATGGGTATAAATAACCCCATCCGCACCCAAACACTAACCCTAGCCGCCAGAGACCCTCGCTGGAGAAGACAGCCCAGCCGCTGGGGAGCCAACCGCCGCAACCCGCTGCCACATCGAAGCAATTTTCGGCCGCCAAACGAGGTAAAAATTCTACCATTCACTCAGAATTTGATTCCAAACCCATCCATGCTAAAATCGGAATGAAAGCACCAATCAATTAGCCGAAAAACGTCGCCGAAGCTCAGTAGTGCCGCCGCAGGGTTTTTTAGTTTTCACCCTTGATGAGGCCCTTCCCGATTCCCGTTCAATATATTTTTTCACCGTTGTGATCACCGTTTCCTCCTCTACAGATTGACCAGAGCAAAACACCCAACTGCAACGTGAGCTGGAGGAGCCGCTGCACCAGAGAGCCCCACCGCGTGTGAGTTTCGGTTTTCTACGTTTTTTCAGCCCACCGAGGGCCCTAAGTATATTTTCTCATAGGAACCGATGCAAGTTTGGCTGAATTCGGCCGAAAACGGACGAAAACAGCCAACCCGTGGCAGATCGCTGCCGCGGGCAGCGGCGCCGTCGCCGGAGCACGGCAAAGCTGTCGTGCTGGAATTTCAAAATTGACTGAGTAGGCCCTGGGTATGATTTTTGGGTTATTTGAGACATGTGTAGGTACCATAAGCGCATTTCAGTTTCTGAGAAAAAATTCAGGGAACCTAGGGACCCCCTATAGGCGCAGTAACAATCTGGTTTTCGGTGTCGAACCAAGTAAGGACCACTCACCCTATTTCCTATCATGGAATTAAAGCTCAAATAAATAATAATACGGTCCTTTGAACAAAGTAAATGGATGTGCTTGATTTATTACGAATTACTAATGGAGCCCAAATCGAACATTATTTTCTGTCGATTACTGTTGATTTATTGTACAGTCTAAAAGTATTATATCTAGTTTATATATTATATGGTTTAAATGGATGTATTACTGTCTTACTTGACCACTGTGTGATTTTAGAATTTAAGATATGATTGTATTTCTGGGTGCATGTTTATTGTTTATGTGATTATGTTCAACTTGGTAACGGAGACTAAGGGAAAACAGATAAGGTGACAGCCTCACTAGATATCCTGGGAGATGGTGGACAGACTGGGTTCATAGAAAATCCTACTGTGAACGTTGTCTTATACCGAACGGGGTATGAAGATTTGGTCATTTGGCACTCATACCGGACAGGGTATGGGGACGACTTGCTTTACCCTCATACCGGACGGGGTATTGAGGTTTAATGTCTTGACACTCATACCGGACGAGGTATGAGGACGACCCTAGAATTAAGATTGTTAAGAAGAATGGTTCACGTGTAGCGGGGACACCCCTATGGATCTCCATAGATATTAGTAGGCTGGTGAAAACGAGAAACGGTGATAATCAGTTATTGTTAATGAATACGAATTTATAAGATGTTTTATGTTACTGAGTATGCATGAAATTGTGATCTGTATGATGTTATTTTCTTTATAGGTTGTTTTCATAGGTTCTCTAAGGGTAAGAAAAATGGTAAATGGTTTTATTTTTAAATAAATGTATTGGTTTAAAATTTGTGCTCTATTGGTTATTTTTGCTTTTCTACCAACCATTACTTTTGTGACGGTGAAACCTCATACGCCTTGGCAATTGACCTCCAAAGTGACTTTGTAGCTTTTGGGAACTAATTCTATCATAGTTCATAACTCTTGAGGATAGACCTCGGGACCTCGTTTAAGTAGATATATTAAAAAAAGCCTAAGAATGTGTAGCAAAATCTATTTTTTTCCTTTATATAAGATATTAAACATTTACAAACATTTCAAATGACAAGTTTTTAATCAACATTGAGCACAAGCTCTAAAAATACCACATATAAAGAATTTAATCATATAACATCATACATAGATATGCCATTTGATATATTTAATTATATTAATAGGATCCACACAATAAATTATGTTTCATTCGTGAAAGACTAAAACTTAAAAAAATCTATGAATAACATACCTTGGTTAAACTAGGATTTCTTACTTGGTTATTTTCCTCTTTTTGCCTTACTTATTGAGTAAACTTTTTGCATTCTTTAAATTTATCTTCGACATCAAAATAATCTTTAAAAAATGGTACGATCTTTTCTAATTTACTTATATAAATTAGTAAAAAAATTAACTCACATATTGGATACCAATTTTTTAAGATGATTTTTCATATTTGAAAATTAAAGTGCTAACGAGAGCCTTCAAGGCTTTATAATACACAATTAGGGAGGACATATGATGAGGTAGAAGTGAGAGAATACCTTAGTAAATTGGCCATAAAGTTGAGTAGTCTGAAGAGAGTTTATCTTTACACTTGTATGAATTGGGAGTTTTTTTTATCTCTTTCTCTTTTTTCTTTCATAAGTTCATTATAATGTATCTAGGACAATTTTATATGAAAAATGCTAAAACCTAATAAACAAACTATATGGTTTATTTCTCTTATATTAATTGCATTCGAGAAACTTTTTTCTCAATTTATCAAGACCATAGATTTCTATAATTATCTAAGAATAATATCATAAGATATCATTTTTATTTTACTGAGAATAATGGATCCGTAATTATTGTTCATATGACTCCATAATCCAAGTCATATATCCAATGAATAATTTAGAAAATGACTCATGAAAGTAAGTTTAATCTCGTACTATCAAAATAATCTTTTCTTTGTTAATTATCCATGGTAGTACTTGCGATGTCACAATGCCCACGGGGCAATGACGTCGTTACACAGCCATTATATTCACGCATTCATACACGAATTAAACAAAATGCGAAAATAGCAAGTTACATCGCTTATAGAAATCACAAGTAAACGAGGCTTTAATAAATTTGAATCATTCTTTTATAATTAACTCAAAACATCACTTATACTAAATTCAGCTCCTAGCCTCCAAAACAACCTTGAATTCTTACTTAGCTTGCTCTTGACTTGGGTCTTGTCCTAGACCTAGGTCTTACCTTGATTTTGATTTATAAGGAGTGTGGATTGGGGTGAGTTTCACATACTCAGTAAGCACAAGATGACAATATAACAATAAGGACGAGATTTTCTCAAAATTAAATTTACTAAATGATAAAATGCACATTTATACAATTAGGATAGAGGTTTACAAAAACTTTGGTTTTGGTGACTATTAAAAACTCCATAATAAAACTATTTCTTAATTATATATGTGTATATATATATATATAACTCACTTATCTTATTATTTTTCATCACCTTACTTCTAAATTATTACATTTTAATTTTATGAGTTTCCCGAATTAGTTGACCAATTGAGCATTTTATTCTTATTTTATTCACTTTAACTCCTAGTTGACTAGTTTAATGAATACCATAGCAATCCTTTCTATATTGCTTTACATTCCTTATAAAAGTTAAGGTTTTGATTTCTTTGGTTGTTATATTACATAACTATGCCTTCCAATACTTTTACTATTTGTACTCTATTAGATTTAATAAGTCCACATAACCTTCTTTTTTAGATGTTCACCAAAATTTAAACATAACCATAGACACAAACATTTTATCGTGCGATATCGCATCTATCCTGTATCAGGGAGCACAAAAGGGATCCTCCAACTACTAGTATGGATTAGACACTTATATAAATACAAACTCATATACGAAATGCCACATCAGTACTTTGTTAAAGTGGCCACTAGCAAAATAAAAATCCATCAATGTTTGGATTGGGTTAAACAATCATTTATCCACAAAGTAGGGTTCACATATCAAAATGCCGAATTTTAGCCGCACACATAGAGAACATTCTCTGTGATACTCGGTGAAATGGGTTTTAAAACATCCTTATTATTCAAACTTATTAATTCTTTTCTTTTTTGTTTATAATTTTATTCAATTCAGATTTCTCATAGTTTTACCGAATGACTTATAAATTTATTATTTCATATTTAATTATGACTCGTGAAACGTCTTATTTAATTTCTTAAATTTATATTTAGCATAATTTGGCCTCTTTAAATTCATGGGACCACCACTTAATATTTTTTTTTACTAGAATTTTGTATGATTTTATTTTATTTCAATTAAATTGTATTAAGCCAAACCCTTATTATTTAAGTGAATCTTTGTATGTATCCATCCATGCCTAATATGTTGAAGTCCTCAATACAATTTATTTTCTTCAAAATTTCACATTTTACTTATTTATTCTCAATTTTCTTAATTAACTTGATTTCTACAATATTTTTTACCACTTAACCCATTTCCTCTATGTTTCTAATTTATTTAATTAATACCCAATTGTTTATTTCCTATTACCCTAGTTATACTGGATTTTTCAAGTCCAATTTACCAAATAAATTACTTTCCTTATTTATTTATGAACCTTTAGTCTAACTTTAAATTTAGTTTTTGATTGATTTATATACTTATTTTATGTCCAACTTTTCCTTTATTTGACACTCAACTCCTTATTTTAAAATTCCTTAGTTACCATGCTATTTATTTAAACTTTTTTTCTTTGTTTATTTCTTTGATTTCTTTTGTAAATTTTAATTTTCCATGTTGTATGTATATCAATTGCTTTTCGTTGTTGATGCTTGAACCTTCTTAATTAGTTATCAACCTAATTTGCTTCTAAGATCTATAAGATGTTTACTAAATCATATTTGAATTTCATTAAGGCAGTTTTGAAAACCTTAATTGTGGCATCCCAAGTAACTATTGGTAGGAGGGAGCCAAATAACAGAAACATAGACGAGTGCTAATGACTGAATTTAACATTGAAGTGAAAGAATAGAACTCCCTTACACAAAAAAATCAAGATTCACTTTATACCTGAGGCCAATGGTTAACTATCAAAATAGAAATGTACATAATAGAGTCATATGTTTATAAAAGAGTCATCAGAGCCAAGCATTACAAAGCACTCATAACTATCCTAAAGATCTGAGAAGGGATCCAGATAAGCTTCTAGGGGCAACACATTGAGTGCATCATTTCTTTTATCATTTGGGGGGCAATGGATTAAGGTGAGTTCCATGTAAACTCAATAAGGAAAAAAGTATTTTAACTACGTTCATAAGGTTTGAAAAGTAATTACCCTTTAAAGTAAAAAATAAGCTTAATAATATTGGCTTACCTTATAAGCTTTCGTGGATGAGCATAATTTAAGTGCTTAGAGAAAACCATATTTTGACTTGAAGGAAACAAGTGACCGAGACAGTTTAACAAAGATTATGATAACATAAAACATATTATGATAGAGAAACAACAACATCTACCTAAACTAAGATTCATGTTTAAGAATGTCATCATGACTTAACCTCAACTATATCTATGTCTTTATTAAGTCTTTTACTGACCTTCGTGCGAACCCATTCTGACACATATCTACTGAAGGAGAAGGGATTCCCAACAACCGCTGTGAATGACCAATTCATTTCATTTTCACTCGTTAAAGCCAGTTTATTTCCCATTTTGGGATAGTTCCGTAACTTTTTGAGGTTGGTTCAATAACTTTTTTCAGTTTAGTTCCATAACTTTCTGATGTCAGCTCCATAACTTTCTAATGTCAGTTCCATAACTTTATAAGGTATAATCTATGACCACGATTGTGCTTCACTACTGTGGCCCTACATGTCATTTTGTGAGTTCGCTCTTATAAGAGGGAGGCGCCGATCATTCACAAGGAGTGGTTGACCAACATTTATTCAGAGGAGGGATGAACAAAAATCCCTCAGAGATAACAGTCTAATAGATTTTTTTCATTCTTTTCTCTTTCATTTTAAGCACTCTTTTATGACCATCATCATGATTCAAATCTAGCACACCTTCATAGTTTATTCACATCCAAAGCCTGGAGGAGCTCATCAACATTTCAACTAAAAGGCTCATTTTCTTTGGATTTGATCATCACTGTGTTCTTTGAAATTGGAATTCCTTAGAAAGTCCCTCTTCTTCATTACCAAAGGTAAGACAAATGGTCAATCCCACAATTTGTTATCACATCAAAATAATTATCAATCATTTAAACAAATCACCAAACAAGCATAATTCGAAATAATTCACAAGAAGGCATGGAGTCCATTTTAACGATTTTATCATTTTACCAAATTGATTTACCAAAAAGAGCACTTAGAACGTAAGTAAAAATACCAAGAAATCCTTACTGAAAATCGAGTAAATTTATCCTTTCGAAAGCAAAGAAAAGCTTCTAGAAATTCCTCAAACAAGCTAGTAAGTCTGCTACTTTCCTCCTCATTTCTATCTCTAAAAATCCTTTCTTTTTCTTTCTCTAGTTTTAGTGAAATTTGAGAAATGGAAAGATGGTGAAGAGTGGAAGGAAAAAGGGTTTTTTTAAAAAGAAATTTGATGGTTGGATTTGTGCCATGTGGGGTCTGGCATGGTCGTTCGACATAATGACTGATCGCGTCAGTTGGTCGTGCAGTGCGCTTCACCAAGCGCTGTACATGCACAGTGAGCGGCATGGGCATGCATGGCCTGCGGCAGGCACCTTGACGTGTATAGGTGCCCATGCTGCCCCCTGTGCGCCCGTATTTCATACATTGTTATGTGTAGTGCGCCGCATGCACGTGTCCGCATGCGGGCCTTGGTCCTATGAGTGTGGGCTGTAATAAATTTTTCCCGCCTTTTGTTTCATGAATTTCCTGTTTTTTCCTAAAATTTTTATTTTTAAATTACATCCATAAAAAATATAGAAAATAACAAAATCATTAACGAATTTCGATATATCGAAAATTTGAAGTACTAATGGGACTCAAATAACAAAATTTGTCATCTCGTTTCATCATAAAAGTTTGGGGTGTTACATCATCACTTCACAAAAAACTTTCTATTTTAAAGACCCCTTTAATGCAATCTTCGATCTTTCTTCGAATTTTACTATGTCAATAAGTTAAAAAATTAATTTTGCTTTGGTGTTATCTTGATGAAATCCATTAACTGAAAACTTTGCATGCAACAAAACAAACATCAAAAATCAAAATATAGTGCATAAAAAATTGAGCGACGAACAAATAATGGATTACAGAGGCAAGCTGTACATTTTTTGTAAGCTCAGTGGCTTTACCAGCGCTTTTAGGTGCCTAAGATGCCTTTGTGTGAGGTATCTAGGTAAAATGCCACAGCTCCCCTTGCACTTCCAGGCACCTAAGAGGCCTTCGTGTGAGCTAAGAAGCATTTGGGCATAATGTTTCGACTCTTTCAACGTTTTTAGCCGCCTTAGAGGCCTCTGCATGGTACAGTGATCCTTATCCTGACAAATTAAATCCGCTCTTTAGATTTTACATGCATGTAGACATATAAAATAAAAAAAATGCATTAAAAACATCGACACACACATGCATAAAATCGAAGGAATACATCTATATGTCGGTTCGACGTATTTTACCTAGTGTCAACTCGGGTGGCAGCTGGTTCTCATTCTCTTCTTTCTCCTTTCAAAAGCATTGGGAGGTCTCCTTTGGCTTCCCTAAATCACTGAGATAAAATGCTTGTGTATTTATTTAGAAAACTATTTGGAAAGGTGAAGGAAGAGGGACAAATTTACATCGGGTCCATAGAGCTTCTTGATGCTCTATTTTTCTTCCCCACTCTTTCTCTCTCTCTCACTCTTTCTTTTTTGTGAATTTTCTTTTTTTTCGACCTTCAGACGATTTTTTGTCCTTCAAGCGCTTAAAAAAGGCCATTTAAATGGGATTTTTACGCCATTGGATCACATGCAAGTGATATGAGCTGTTGGTGTCTAACATGGTCAGCCGAGCCTGTTGTTAGCCTGTCGGTTGTGGCCACCTGGTGGGCAAGATGGTTGGGGCCATCATGTGGTCTCCCGTCATTGTTACTTTCCCTCGATTTTATTAATCTCCTACAATTAAGGATTTTCACGACTCTTTTTTTTTCCTATTAGCAAGGAATTTTACACCTCAATTGGGGTGTTTTCTCTCTCTTAGGGTATTTTCTCCTTTGGAGAATTTCCTCCTTGGGACCTTTTCGTTTTTTCTTGGGCACTCCCCCCTTCTCGATGTATTGATGTCTCTTGGAGAATTAATTCCTTCCCCGAGGGATTTTATCACTCTTAGGGGGATTTTTTCTACTCTCTGTGGGATTTTATCCCTCTTAAGGAATTTATCTCCCCTTACGAGGGATTTTTCCGCTGTTGATAAGGTTTAATTCTTCTTGGGAAATTTCTCCCCTTGTTGGGGGATTTTAATAAACCCTTGAACAAGAATTAAATGGGTAATTTTTCAAAATCATAGTCTTTTATTATTCAGGAGATTTCTTTATAAATATTGCCATCCTTGAGTAATGTAGGGTCCTTTGGGTTGTTACAGTACTAGGCATAAAGAATAAATCTACAAAATTATTATTATGTGGATTATTGTTTAATACATAATAAAAAATTCAATATAAGAATATATTTTCAAGTAATTCGAGTGAATTTATTTATGTAATAAGTATATATATAATTGATATGATGTCATTTCATCATTATTCAATACAATTAAATACCATTTGAAGTAATATATTATGTATTTGCTTGTCTAGATTCAATAGTATTAATGTCACATTTAACATTATGACTAAAAAAATTATAAATTGTGTTTATAGAGAATAGTTCTCATTATCATGATATTGTAATAATTACTTTGTCATTGCATAGTTTTTGGGCATCTATTATTTACATGAACTTTAAAACGTTCTTATGAAAATGACATAATGATAAAATATTAAAAAAATTGTCTTTACTATTACTAGAAAGTTAATAATTTTATTATCTTTGATATAGATATAAGATTATTATAATAGTATCTTTCGTACATCACATGTAAACTTTCTCGAGATATTATTAATACCTAGCTCAAACAAGTTAATGGAGAAATTTTGTGATAAGTCTGGTTGGTCAATTAATTAATGTTTATTAAGAAAGTATGTGACAAATAATATAAATCAAAATCCATCAACTATTCAACCTAGGATGCTACTTGGTCTTATAGATGGATACCTTTTACGTCCTAGTCATGTGGTAACACTTTGAACTATTTCATTACAAGTATACACTTAATTCTATTAAGTTACTCAAGAGACCATTATAAACCTAATCTTATTTGATTGTGGAAGTATTATCTAATGCTATTTAGGTATTAACTAGAGACTGGGTACTTCAAGGCTACCAACTTTCCACCTATTTTTCCTCATCTACTAACTAGACACGAATATTACCTGACTTTCCAAGAAATACTTTATATTATTTAATTATTTAGATAAATATTTTACTTAGTTATTTAAGTTAATAACTCAAATGACTTAATACGAGATGACCATGATTACTATAAAATACTCAAACGTGACAATGTAGAATGAAATAATTGTTCACTCTACTTGTTTTTTGCTATATAAGTAAGTGAGATGATTGGTTGTTAATCTTCCTATATAAATAGCCCCATGCTACGGCAACAAAGATATGTCTTTTTATCATATGAAACTTTTTTAATTCTCTAAATTATTTTTTTTTTTTTTTGACTTCAAACTCATTTAGGTTTAAATTCTCCCTCCTAAGAAAATTTTTGAGGGCAAGATGTTCTTCTGTAATTTTTGGTAAACCTTAAATAAGTCAAGCTCTTACTTCCCATATCACCAAACAACTAGTTTTAGAACCGTGAAGCATAAATTTTGACTTAAAAATTATTTATTGTTTATATAAAAGTGTTGTTTACTTTTTCTTAAAGAAAAAAACAGCTGTTTACTTTAATCTATAACCAATGTTTTATGTAATTTTATTTGAAATAGTAAGCTAGAGAATCTTACTCTTTCTATTTAGGAAAAAAAAAACAATCTCGTTTAAATATATAGACATAGACCTTAAGAAACATACATATTTGAGTAGTGAAAAGTAAAAAAGCAATTTAGTTAGTGGTCATATGATGATTAAAATTATATTAATTAACTAATAATAAGTAATTAGTTAGCAAACTTCTTCCATTAGATACTAATAATAAGAATAGGTGATTATTATTAGTGATGAACTGCTTCAATTAATGGCCGTTGATTCGAATTGAGTTGTGAATTATTTGTGTGTGTGTGTGAGAGAGAGAGAGAGATAGATATGATTTAGGCAGTGTGGTGCCCCACATCATTACAAGGCCAATATTGGAGCTCAGAGCAGCTGGAACGTCACTTGAGACCTTATCACAAAGCACATAGACATATATATATATATATATATATATATATACACACACATACATACACACGCACATATTCCTTCCTGCAGCACCACGAGTACTAAACTCAGCTTAACCCAACTCAACTCAACTCAACTCACTCATGATCAATATAGCTGCCATTTATACCAAAAGCATTGTACAGACAGATCAGGACCACCACCAACAGACACATACACACACAAATAATATCTCATCATCTTCTGCTTTTTGTCCTCTTCAATCTTCTTTAATTTCACAAATGTACTGATTATAATCAGTAGTTATTTTTATTTTCAGAAATTGAGATGAACTTCACTTCTACTCCATCTCATCATGATTTGGCCTCTACCAATATGAAGATGATGACGATGGAGAAGCATCAGAAACAGACTGATCATGTTGTATCAGTCAACCATGGCGGTCATGAAGACGACGGCGATGATGATGGAGATCCATCTCTCAGCTTAAGAAACCTCTCCAAGATTATTCTCCCTCCCCTCGGTGTCTCCAGCTATAACCAGAATCAAATTAAGTCCAAAGGCTGGATCATCTCACCAATGGATTCAAGATACAGGTATATATACTCACACACACACACACACACATATATATCATAACTATTCATATCTGATCTTCATCCCACATTAGTCTTTCTCATAAAGCGAGTTGATAGCTTTTTAGCTACAGAATAAAGTTCTGACTCGAACTTCAGCTAAATCTCAACTTTTTAACTTACACAAACATATATATAAGCCTTTTCTAGTCGAACAAGATGATCTGTGGGAGCAAAATTAGAAGTTGTTTTAGTTTCAGAAATGCTCTTAACCATATTTATTATTATTATTTTAATATTTTCAACTGTAAATGATGTTTTTTCTTAAAAAAAGATTTGGTAGACCAGAAATTATTCCATAATTATTTCATGAAAACCACAAGAACATACATAATTTGGTTTGTACATGAAAAGTATGTTTGTGGCTGATATATGCTCAACTATTCTAAATTTGTTTGGTCTAATTTGTCTTCAACGTTCATACACATATTCTCTATATCCATGCACGTATATATACATATACACACATATATATATATTCTCTTATATATAATAATTGCTTGCTGCTTCTGCTCGTAATTATCACTATAATCCCCGAACCAAGATTAGTTGATCAACCTTCAAATCCCAAATTAAATGATCATATCTATTTATAGGTTCTTCTGGTTTTAATTAATTTATTATTTGGTGGTCTGGATACCCATCCTGCGGAATTAATCTGCACCGACAAAAACCAAAATAAAATAATTATTTTTCGTATTTTTCATTTTTTTTTTTTTTTTTTTTTTACATTTTCCTATATTTTTAGTGCTGATTATACATTGTCATAAATGTATATATATACCAAATATTTATTTCTTTCTGAATTGAAAGCTTAGAGAATAAAGTAATTAATTTGGAGTAATTAAGCTAAAGAAAAAAAAAAGTTAGAACTTCTTGCTTAAAATGGATTAAAATATGAAAAAAGTAATGAAAAATTGAAGACTATTCTGGTGAATTACTTCAGGTGTTGGGAGTCATTTATGGTGGTGCTGGTGGCCTATTCAGCTTGGGTATATCCCTTTGAAGCAGCATTTCTGAATTCATTTCCAAACAAATCCAAGCTCTACATTGTAGACAACATTGTTGATCTGTTTTTTGCCATTGACATCGTCTTGACTTTTTTTCTCGCTTACATCGATTCTAGAACCCACTTGCTAGTTCGAGATCGGAGAAAGATTGCTATTAGGTTCTTTCTATTTCGCTTTTAATACTCTATATTAACCATATATAATTGGTTGTATCGTTTTCTATCAACTTAAGTTAAAAAAGAAGTAACTAAATTAATTATAATAAAGGTACCTTTCGACATGGTTCTTAATGGACGTAGCATCAACCATTCCATTTGAGGCATTAGGCTACCTTTTTACGGGTCAAACCAAAGCCGGCCTCTCTTATTTCCTGCTCGGATTGCTCAGGTTCTGGCGACTCCGACGTGTTAAGCAACTCTTCACCAGGTCCAGGATTTTGTTTGTTAGAAAATTTTTTCCCATTAATTGTTTTTTCTCTTAATTTTCTTCTTTTTTTCTCTGTGAGCAGGCTAGAGAAGGACATTAGATTCAGTTACTTCTGGGTCCGATGTGCTAGACTTTTATCTGTGAGTTAACTGATAGATAATTCGGTAAATTTTATAAATATGATTAGTTCATTTCAAATATTTATCGAAAAATTATGAAAAAAGCTTTAAAGTGATTTAATCATATTACAAAATTTAAGAATTCATCTATAATTATGCTGATTGTATTTGTAAAAATTAAAAGTAAAATTACATTCTGATGCAAGTTATGATTGGGCTGCAGGTGACATTATTTCTAGTGCATTGTGCTGGCTGTCTTTACTACCTACTAGCAGATAGATACCCCCATAAAGGGAAGACATGGATAGGAACTGTTATTCCCAATTTCAGACAGACAAGCCTGTGGATTAGATACATTTCTGCACTGTATTGGTCTGTTACCACCATGACGACAGTTGGATATGGCGACCTCCATGCTGTCAACACCATGGAGATGATCTTCATTACCTTCTACATGTTCTTCAACCTTGGCCTTACTGCTTACTTGATTGGCAACATGACCAATTTAGTCGTGGAAGGCACTCGTCGTACCATGGAATTTGTAACTCCTAATTAATTCCATTTAATTCATTCTGAAATTTTAATATGTTAGATCATCAGTATTTCTAGAGTATCTTACAATTGTTCATATGTAATCTTATGTGTATAGAGAAATAGCGTAGAGTCGGCCTCCAACTTTGTGCATAGAAATCGGTTGCCAACAAGGCTAAAAGATCAGATCTTGGCTTACATGTGCCTAAGATTTAAAGCAGAGAGCTTGAACCAGCAACAACTCATTGAACAGCTTCCCAAATCAATATGCAAAAGCATTTGCCAGCATCTCTTTCTGCCTACAGTTGAGAAAGTCTATCTCTTCAACTGTGTCTCAAGGGAAATACTCTTGCTCCTGGTAATTATCACTCATTATATCATCTCTAAATGCATTATTAACTTTTGAATTTGAGTCATCAAGTATAAAATACCATCTGTGCATACTCCACCTAATAGGTGGCAAAGATGAAGGCAGAGTACATACCCCCGAGAGAGGATGTAATTATGCAAAATGAACCGCCAGACGATGTCTATATAATCGTGTCTGGGGAGGTAGAAATAATCGATAGTGAGATGGAGAAAGATAGAGTTGTGGGTAGCTTGCATACTGGAGACATGTTTGGAGAAGTAGGAGCACTTTGTTGCAGACCTCAGTCCCACACATTCCGGACCAAGACGCTTTCACAACTCTTACGACTCAAAACAAGTGCTCTCTTGGAGGCAATGCAGACCAAACAAGATGACAATATTGCTATGATCAACAACTTCCTTCAGGTTCATTAACTAACTATAATTTTAATTTGTATCCTCTTAAATTCAATTGATATATTAATTATAACTTACGTTGCAGCATCATAAGAAGCTCAAGGATCTTAAGTTGAAAGATTTAGGAGTAGATAAAAATGCGGAAGAAGACATTGACCCAAATACTGCCTTCAATTTGCTTACGGTTGCTGGTACAGGCAATGCTGCTATTCTTGATGATCTTCTAAAGGCTAAGTGGGATCCTGACATAGGAGACTCTCAAGGAAGGACTGCATTGGTATCTATACCTTATATTTCAATAGTTAATATTATATTTGATCAATTAACTTATCATATACCTATTCTTTGTGTATAAAAGGAGTTGAATATCCCATAATTTAGTTTGCTTTGTTTGGTCAGCACGAAGCAGCATCAAAAGGGCATGAAGAATGTGTCTTGGTGCTCCTTAAGCATGCCTGTAATGTGCATTTACGAGGTAATTCAACACCATTTGGAACCTCCTATATACATTACATTTATCTCTTTGTAATCCTGCTCGTCGGTATGACAATGTATCATGGCAGATATGAAGGGCAACACTGCATTATGGGATGCAATATCATGGAAGCACCATGCTATATTCAGGATCCTATATCACTGTGCAGCTATTTCTGATCCTTACACAGCCGGTGATCTCCTATGCATGGCTGCAAAGAGAAATGACTTGGCGGTGATGAGAGAACTGTTGAAACAAGGATTGAATGTTGATGCCAAAGATCGACGTGGATTGACAGCGTATCAGATTGCATTGACCGATAATAACGTTGACATGATCAACTTACTTGTGATGAATGGTGCTGATGTAGTTGGCTTTGATTTTCACTCTGTAACACTCAGTGAAAAGAGGGAGGATGAAATGGTTTCCGAAAAGGATGATAATGATGATGATGAGAAAAGAAGCAATGGATTAGATTGTGCAAGAATCAGCATTTATAGAGGCCATCCATTGATCAGGAAAAGCAATTCTTGCAAACAATCTGCAGGAAAGCTAATTAAGTTGCCTAATTCAATTGAGGAACTCAAGGAAATTGCAGGTATTTATTCATTTAGTCAATTATATCTTAAAAACAGACAAAGCAGGAAAATTTCTAACTCTAAATTATATCTTAAAAACATAAGGATTTATTTGATTTGTACATATAAATGAATGTATGAACAGGAGAAAAGTTTGGATTTGATGCAAAAAATACGACGGTGACAAATGAAGAAGGAGCAGAAATTGATTCCATTGAAGTAATAAGAGATAACGATAAGCTCTTCATAGTGGAAGAACAAGAATTTAACAGTGTAATTCATTGACTTTTCTTAGCAGTATTTGGAAACCCTTTGGCTGTACTTTTTGCCCAAGATGAAGTTTATTCCATACGTGTATGTGTGTGTGTGTATATACACACACACGTTATGATCAAGTTTAGAATATAGAGATCTTTATTTAGTAGGACATATTGAGTAGAGAATATTCCAGCAATTCTCTGTTATACATTTTCCTTATTTTCTGTAACGAAAGGGGATGCCTTTCACAAATTTATGGATATCTATGATTATCTCTCACTATGTAAAATGGACTTATATACTTCCAAGTTCTAATTATATTAATTTGTTTATTTTGCTTAACAGGGTAAAATTGAGTATTAGCGTACGCCCTTACATATGTACTGATCTAAATGATATTGTGCATTTAGATTCAATCAGAGAAAATATGTATGTATACGTATTCAATCAACAATCTTAAAAGTTGGTTAGAAAAAATAAGAACCAAATTTAAAAAGAGAGAGATAAATTAACCCAAATGATCTCATCTGATCTATTGAAACAACATTAATTTTATCTTCATAGGTATTTGTGTTAGAATTGATGAAGTTATAAACTATTGAAATTGAGGATTACAAGGAAGAAAATGCGGACTGCCTAGCAAGTATTTTCAAGATTTTCAGCCAACCTTTAGCTTGTCAAGTTAATACATGCATCACAAATTTATTGGATCTTTCAAAATATTCTATTCTTTTTGTGCAAATCAAGACAATCATAAAATTAATTCCGAAAAATCCCGATTGATAATTTCAAGCCAATCGATCTCATAAATTAAAACTAATGCAAAGAAAGAAACAACCACAAAAATAAATACACACAAACAAAATTTACGTGAAAAACCCTTCAATATATAAAGAAAAACACAAATCAAATTTTAAGTTAAATTTACTATCATATAATAAAATTAAGTACACAATATTTTTATAAAAAAAATGTATAAATTATTCTCTAACCAGATTAAATTTCTCTCAAATGATTAAGAGAATAACCCTCTAAAATTGATCTTAAATGATTACACCAAACTTTGTCAACCCTCTTCTCGGTTCTCATGTCTAAAAGAGAGAACAAACCTTTTTTTTCTTTTTTGTCTCAGATTCTATGTGTGTGAGAAACAAACCAAAATACTTACTTTTCCCTTTCCTCCATTCCTGTGGGCATTGAAGAAAAAACATCTGTAAGTGTTTTGCTTTTCTGATGGCCAAATCTTATCTCCCTTCTCGGTTACTGTGCGTGAGAGTAAAAAAGAACCCAAAAAACTTATGTGCAAATGTTTCTGCCTCTTTTCGACTTCTGTGTGTGTATATATATATATATATATATATACATGTGGGTGAAAGAAAAATTGTTTAATTATACTGATGACGACAGCCTTTTCTCTTTTTTCTTTTATTTTATAGACCCATGTGGGCTGGATAACCAAGAATCTTCTCATCTAATCCAAAGAGAAGATATTCACAATTGTCCTTCAGTCCCACCTTCTTAGTTCAAGACTGAGGTTTGTTATGAGTCATTACCTTAGTTAACATATCATAGTTCAAGATAGAGGTTTGTCATGAATCATTACTTTAGTCAACATATCAGTTAAATTTTTATCACTGTGAATAATTTTTAATAACATCTCTTTATTATTCGCCACTTTACAAATTTAATAGTATCTAACATCAATATGTTTAGTTCGATAATGATACATGATATTCTTACTCAAATGTAGAACACTTTTACTATCATAATTATTTATATACTCATCTTACTTCAAAACTAATTCTTCGATAATTTTTTCATCTAGAACATTTCTTTACCTGCTTTAGTAATAGCTATATACTATGTTCCAGTTATGGATAGAGCAAAACACTTTTGCAATTTAGATTGTCATGATATAAGACCCCCCTATAAAAGTAAACACATACCCTGAAGTTGACTTTCTACCATCAAGGTCATCAGCCATATCGTCATTTGTGTATCCCTTTAGAATTGGTTCTGAGCCTCTAAAACATAAGCACATTTTAGCAGTATATCTAAAATATCTGAAAATCTATTTTACTACTTTCCAATAATCTTTACCAGGATTAGAAAGAAACATGTTGACCTAACCAACAACATGAGCAATATATAATGAGTGCAACTCACAGCATATATCAAACTCCTAACTATAGAGAAGTAAGGAACAACTGTCATTTCTTCATTTTCTTTTTTAGTAGAAAAACATGATTTCTTGTTAAGTGTGAAGTGATTACTAAGCAATGTGCTAATTGACTTAGTATTCTTCATATTAAATTTATTTAGAACCTGTTCAACATATTCCTCTTGTGACAACTATAATTTCTTAGCTTTCCTATTACGAGTAATTTGCATACCTAAAATCTATCATGTTGGTCCCAAATCTTTCATATCAGAAAAGTCAAATAACTCTATTTTTAAACTATTAATCTTTGTAGTATCTTGCCCTACTATCAACATATCATCCACATAAAGGAAAAAAATGACAAACTTACCATCTAGGAATGTATTGAAGTACACACAATGATCTGCTTCTATTCTGATGTAACCATGACTCACCATGAAAGAATCAATTTTTTTGTACCATTATCTCATAGCTTGTTTCAACCCATATAAGCTCTTCTTCAACTTGCAAACCATGTGCTCTTTTCTTTTTACTTTAAATCTCTTTGGTTGATTCATCTAGATTTTTTCCTCCAAATCAGCATGAAGGAATGAAATATTCACATCTAATTACTCAAGCTCAAGATCTAAACTAGCAGTCAAACTAAAAATTGCTCGAATGGAGCTCATCTTCACAATAAAAGAAAATATCTCATAAAAATCGATCCCTTTCTTATTATTGAAACCTTTCACTACCAAACAAGCCTTATATTTTACTAGCTTCTCACCATCTATTTTAAGCTTGTATACCCACTTGTTTTTCAAAGTTTTTCTACCTTTTAGAAGTTCAGCTAACTCATAAGCATTATTGTTGTTCAAAAAACTTGTTTCCTCCTACATTGCTTTCAACCATTGAGCTTTCTCTTTATGATTATAAACTACTTGGAAGCTTTCTGGCTCCCTCCCTTCAGTAACTACAACATAATTAGAACTGGAATATCTGGTAGAATGATGATGTGTTCTAGTTGATCTTCTAAGCTAGGTTTCTTTTGTAATCTGAGGCAGCCCCCTACTCAACATTATCTGGTTCTTATTAAAAGAACTAAATAACTCCTTTTTTAAACTATTAATCTTTGTAGTATCTTTTCCTACATCAACATATCATCCACCTAAAATAAAAGAATGATGAACTTATCATATGGGAATGTCTTAAAGTACACACAATGATCTATATCTGTTCTGATGTAACTATGAATCACCATGAAATAATCAATTTTTTTATACCATTGTCTCAGAGTTTGTTTCAACTCAAACAAACTCTTTTTTAACCCGCAAACCTTGTGTTCTTTCCCTTTTACTTCAAACCCTTTAGCTAATCCATCTAGATTTCTTCTTTTAATTCACCATGAATGAATGTAATTTTCACACCTAACTACTCAAACTCAAGATCTAAACTAGCAGCCAAACCAAGAATTATTCAAATAGAGCTAATCTTCATAAGAGGAGAAAATATCTCATCAAAATCGATCCCTTTCTTTTGATTGAAACCCTTCACTACCAAACAAGCCTGATATTTTACTAGCTTGTCACCATCCATTTTAAGCTTGTACATGCACTTGTTTTTTAAAGTTTTTCTACCTTTTAGAAGTTCAACTAGCTCATAGGTATTATTCTTCTTCAAAGAACTCATCTCTTCCTACATTGCTTTCAACCATTAAGCTTTCTCTTTATAATTTTAAACCTTTTGGAAGCTTTCTAGCTTCCCCTCTTTAGTAACTGCAATATACTCAAAACTAAGATATCTAGTAGAATGATGATGTGTTCTAATTGATCTTCTAAGATGGGATTCTTCTATAATCTGAGGTGCAAGGGGCTACTCCCCCTACTTAACATCATCTAGTATTAATGTCTCATCAATCTCTTATTCATCATGTAACTCTTCCTCATCTGTGGCATTTCCAATTGAAGGAAAAATTAGTGTAAGAAAAATAATATATTCACTAGTAATCTTTTATGAAATCTCAAAGTCTGATAAGGTTTTATGTTCATAAAAAATTACATATATGGACCTATAACTTTCTTCTTCATCAGATCTCATAGCTTATACCCAGACTCTGTATCTCTATAAACTAGAAAAATACTTAGAATAATCCTATCATCAAGCTTTTACCTTTACTCTTTAGGCACATGCATAAATATCTTACACCCAAATACCTTCAAATGAAAATAAATAACATCTTTTCCAGACCATACTCTATAAGAATATCAAAATGTAAAGGAGCTGATGGAGATTGATTCATTAAGTAGCAGACAATGCAAAGTGCTTCACCCCACAATGGCTTTAATAGATTAACCATTTTCAATATGCATCTAACCTTCTCTATGAGGGTTCTATTTATTCTTTTAGTCATACCATTATGTTGAGGAGTATCAGGAACAGTCTTCTCATGTATGATTCTGTGTTGTAGGCAGTAATTCTCGAACTCTTTTAAAGTATATTCACCTCTATTCTCATTAAGAAGATACATCAAAGATATTCCTTTCTCTTTTTCTACCATGGCATGAACCTACTTAAAATATTGAAGAACATGGTCTTTTGTTTTTAAAACAAATACCCAAACCTTTCATGAAACATCATCAATAAGAGTAACAAAGTATGTACTACATCCTACAATTTCTACATAAATAGGACCACATACATCAAAGTAAACTAATTCAAGAGCATTCTTTTTCTTTCCAGATCAACTATTAAAAAAAATTCTATGTTATTTACCATACAAACAATGATCATAAGGATTTAAACTCATACATTTGGCAAAAGGAATAAAAGACTTCTTTTGCTAGAATTTGCAACCTTTTCTCACTCATATAAGTCAGTCTTTTGTGCCACAGGTGTGATGAAATATCATCTTCAGTTGCTTCAATGGACCTTTAATAACCTTTACTTAAGTCTTATAAAGTTTGTGACACAATCTGCCTTTAATAATAATAATAGAGCCTTTAGTGAGTTTCTATTTTCTATCACCAAATAGGTTGTAATAGTCATCTAGATCCAGAGCATGAGTAGAAATCAGATTAAAAAATAAATCAAGTACATATCGCACATTTTTCAAAATCAACGTGCAACCAACATCTGTCTACATATAAATATCACCAATACTCATAATATATGCGTAGCTGGTATCACTTATCTTCACTCTGCCAAAATTTTATGCTTTGTACATAGTAAAGACATCTCTCCTGAGTGTAGCGTGATAGGATGTTACAAAATTAACAATCCATTCAGTATCAAAATCTTTAACATGTCTATAATCATCAACAAATGAAAGCACAACCAATTCTTCACTATCATCAGCTACAGTTGCAGTGGTGTTCTGATCATCTATTTTTTTTAGTTTTTTCTCACTATTTTATTTATTTTTTAAATCCTGTAGTTTCTTTTCATATGCCCTTCTCTAGTGCAATGATAACAACTGAATTTTTCTTTCAACTGTGATTTGCCTCTAGATCTATAGTGCCCCTTAGGACCTCTATTTTTACTTCTATTCCTACTATCTATTGTTGTGACAAGTGTTTGTGAAGTCTCAGTATCCATATCTTTTCATCTAATCTTTTCATTGTATAGACTATTATTTTTTACTAAAGATAAAGACAATATACCGCTTTGAGTAGAATTGCTAAGAGACACCACCAAGTTCTCCCAACTATCTAGCAAAAAACTCTATAGCAATAATGTCTACTATTCATCATCTAGAGTCATTTTTAATGTGTTCAACTAATTTACCAACTCTTGAAATTCACTCAAATGTTCTGCAATTGATCGTCCATTTTTCAGCTTTAAGTTGACAAACTTTCTAATGACAAAAGCTTTGTTCCAAACACTTTTCCTCTCATACATATTTTTTAATTTATTTCACAAAAATGTGTGCATTCACTTCTTTGTTTATATGATGATAGATATTATTATACACCTATTATTGGATAGTTCTTATAATATTTCTATGCATTTTCCACCAATCATTATCTAATTTTCCAAAGGCTTAACCGTTTCTAACTTAATATAATCATATAAATACTTAAAATAAAGAAGGTCCTCCATCTTTAACTTATAAATTGAATAATTAGAAGATGACAATTTTATTATTGTACTTGTGAATTCATATATCCTAATTCACAAGTACAATTAATCTCAAACCACAAATCAACTAAAAAACTAATAAGTGTAGTTCTTATACTGCTTGTTGGATCTTCCAAAATATTATATTCTTTTTGTAAAAATTAAAGCAATTGCAAAATCAATTCATAGAGGTCCAATTGATAATTTCAAACTAATTAATCCCTTAAATGAAAACTAATGCAAACAAAGACACAATCACAAAATAAAGAGATATAAGATTTATGTAGAAAACCTTGCAGTATAGAAGGAAAAATCACGGGACAAATTTTGAGTCAAATTGACTATCACAGAAATCAAGTACACAATATTCTAAAGAAAATATATAAACTCTTCTCTAACTAGATTCAATTTCTCTTCAATTATCACACCAAGAAATTAGAGAATAATCCTCTAAAATTGATTCAAAATACTAAAAGAAAAAAGTTACCAAACTTTGTCAACCCTCTCATTAGTTCCAATGCTTGAAAGAGAGAACAAACCCTTTTTTTTCTTTTCTGTCTCAGTTTATGTGTGTGTGAGAAACAAAACAAAACACTTACTTTTCCTTTCCTTGATTCCTGTTTGCATAGAAGGAAAAAAAAAATTGAAACTGATTTGTTTTTCTGATAGTTAAATCCTTTCTTCCTTCTTTGTTATTATGCATGAGAGTAAGAGAGAAACCAAAGAACTTTTTCTGCCTCTTTTCGACTTTCATATATATATATACATACATGCCAAAAAAAAAAAAGACAGTTCCCCCCTGTTTTGTTATATCGATGAAGACTACTTTTTCTCTTCTTTTTTTTTTCTTTATTTTATAAACCCACAAAGGCTGGATAAAAAAATAAAACTGTCCGTACACACTAGGTTTTTAATATGGATGAAAATTGAGAAAATTATAAATTTTAAAATATTTAAAATTTTATAAAATGTGAGACTTCGTGGGTAGTAGCTTTACGATTAGGTTTTTTATTTTTTGGGTTAGTTTCCTAGCACCAAAACTATACAGCTAATCTAAATAATATAAGTTTTTGTTTTATACAAAAATGACATAATTTGGATGAAAATTATTGAAATTATGAATTTTGAGGATTTGAAATGGTGAAGAAAATTGCAAATCATGATACCAATTTTAGCCTTCTCAATCTCTATCTTCTGGTAAACTTTTTAATTGAGTCTTTCTTTTAAATTATAGTTCTAGATGTCTATTTTACAAATATAAAATATTTTCTTTAGTTTCGTCTATACTAACGAGAATTTTAGTTGCAGATTATAGAAGTATAAAAATTTGAGTTAAACTTTGATGGACATTTAATATGCTACGATAGATAATGTCATGTCGTTGCTGAGAATGAATTTGTGGAAATTGAGATTTTATTAATATATTGGTGACTAAAGTATATATTAGATCATTTTATTTGAGGAGTTAAAATTTTATAACTTTAAAGTAAAACTACAATTTGAAATTTTTTTTATCTAACATTTGAAGTGTTCTTTAGTTAACTTGAGAATTGTTTTAAACTTACATATTTTATAGTTTTTTTTTTCTTTTTTCTAAAAGTTGTTGAGTGATGGAGTCGATTGAAGTTGAACTATACGCAATTAGAGATGCCCTCTTGATTCTGATGAACAATCCTATTGAGGGTATAAATTTATTTTGATAAAAGGCAACTTGGATTTAGTTGACAGAAAATAGAAAGAGTAGAAAAGTAACAGAAAGAATGGAAAGAAACGTGAATTTCTATTGATATTTTTTAAGATACAAGAGATTGATATATATATATAAAGGTTTCTTGTCTAAGTAAACAACTTCCTTAAATTATGGAAGGAAATCATAACACTAGCTACTGCGAAATATTTTGTGCATATTTTACTGTTAAAAATATGTTGGACCATACATATACACGGTACTTTATACTTGTAAAATAGAAAATATCTAAATATTTCTGAAAAAAAAAATCTTAATACATCAACACTCCTCCTTAAGAGTTCTTTTAGAAATGCCTAACTTTAATCTTAATTCTTCACATCTCTCCTTTCCTAATAGCTTGGTCATGATATCTACAAGTTAGTTCTTAAAGTTGCACTGAACTAAAGTAACTTCACCTTCTTTTTCAGCTTGTCGAATAGCATGGAACTTGACTTATATGTGTTTTGTTCTGCCATGGTTGACTGAATTTTTAGGCATAGCCAAGGCTGACTGATTATCCACCTTGATCACGATTGGAGCAACTTGAATTTGCTTCAAATCATGCAAAACTTTTCTTAACCATATGGCCTTATTTACACCAGCACTAGTAGTAATGTATTCAGCTTCTGCTGTTGACTGCACCACCACCTCTTGCGTTCTTGATAGCCATGAAAACACTCTTAATCCAAGTGTAAACACATATTCAGTAATGCTTTTGAAATCATCAGGGCATCCTACCCAATCACTATAAGAGAAATCTTCAAGAATACCATTTTTAGTATGTGTATAAACAATGCCATAGTCAATTGTTCCTTTGACATATCTAAGCACCCTTTTAGTTGCTATTATATGTTTTTGTCCTGGGTCTTGCATAAATCTTAAAAGAACACTTGCTACAAACAGAAAGTTAGGTTTTGAAGCTGTTAAATAAACCAAACTCCCTGTTAAACTTCTATACAGGGTAACATTCATATTTTCACCTTTGTCTTCCTTCGATAACTTCAAATTTTGATCCAAGGGAGTAGAAACTTGTTTGTAGCTCTCTATTTTAAACTTCTTCAATAAGTCGATGGCATATTTCTATTATGACACAAAAATACATTCTCTTGATTGATTAATCTCCATGCCAAGAAAATATGTCATGAGTCCCAAGTCAGACATCTCAAATTTGTCTTCCATTTCTCTTTTGAATTCTGAAATAATCTTAGAACAACTTCCAATGACTAATAAGTCATCTACATAAAGAGAAACAATGATCACTTGCCCCAATTCAACAGTCTTAACATATAAAGTGGGTTCATTCTCACTTCTCATAAATTCACATTGTCACGTGAGTGTCAATCTTACTATACCAAGCTCGAGGAGCCTGTTTGAGCCCATAAAAAGACTTATGGAGTTGATACACTTTGTCTTCTATATCAACAGTCTTGAATCCTTCGAGTTGCTCTATACAAAGTTCCTCTTCTAACTTACCATTCAAGAACGTAGATTTTACATCAAGATAGAAAACTTGCCATTTTTGTTGAGCTGTAAGCGCCCATAACAACCTAATAGTTTCATGCCTTGCCATGGGAGCAAATGTATCTACAAAGTCCACACCTGGTTACTGTGAATAGCCTTTAACAACAAGCCTTACCTTGTATTTGTGAATGAATCCATCTAGATTCAACTTTGTTTTGAAAATCCACTTAACACCTATGAGATTCTTTGATTTAGGTCTTTCCATCAAGTTCCATATTTTATCTTGGACAATCATAGATATCTCCTCCTATATAGCATTTCTCCATTCTTCATATTTTTCTACCTCCTCAAATGTAGAAGGTTTAAGCTTCATAAAATTATATTTTTCATATATGTCATACAGCAACCTTATTTTCTGCTTTGATGATTCACTTAAAGCTTCAGAATTAGGATCTTCATCTTCATTGTTTGCTAAAGCCGGTTCAGGTACTTCTGCAAAATGAATTAGTTTTTGCCCTTCAAGTTCATCTTAGTCAATTCTTTTAAGGTCCCAATTCAAATGTGAATTTTCATCAAAAATTACATCTCTACATACTTGCACTTTTTGAGTGATCAAATTATACACTCTATACCCTTTAGAAGCAGCAGCATATCCCATAAAAATTCCCTTATTAGTTTTCTCATCAAGCTTGGTTTATTTTATAGTTATAATAGGCTGAACCAAACACCTTTAAATGCTTTGCCGAATGGCTTTACCCCTGACCAAGCTTCTATAGGTGTTTTACCCTCTACAGGCTTAGTTGGTAACCTGTTCTATAAGTACACCGAAGTATACGCTACCTCAGCCCAAAATTGCTTAGGTAAAGACTTATCATTCATTAAGCACCATGGCATTCTTACAACAACCCTGTTCTTCCTTTCACAAACTTCGTTTTGCTGAATTGAGTAACTAATTGTGAGTTGATGTTGAATGCCATTTTCTGCACAAAAATTATGGAATTCTTTTGAGACATATTCTTTACTATTATCTTATCTGATAGCCTTCAGTTTACACCCACTTTATAGTTCAACCATAGCTTTAAATCTTTTAAACACATCAAATACTTGCCCCTTACTTCTTAAGAAATAGATCCAAATTATCCTAGTATAATTATCGATGAAGAGCATGAAATATTTGTTCTTGTTGAAAGAATCAATGCTCATAGGTCCACACACGTGTGTGTATTAATTCAAGTTTCTCTTTTACTCTCCATTTAGAATTTGAAAGAAACAGCAACGTATGAGGCTTTCCAAGTTGACATACACCACATATAAAATCTGATTCTTTTAATCCTTGAAAATCTCTAGTTAATTGTTGAGATTGCATTTGTTTCAATGATACAATATTGAAATGTCCATATCTCCTATGCCACAATAATGTTTCATCACATTTACTATAAAGTGCACTATCAAGAACTGAATTCCACTTCAGCAGAAAACATTTATCTATCTTTTTCACTTCAACAATCAAGTGATTATTTGATCAATTATGCAGCAACTTTGATTTTTAAAAATAAAAAAATACCCATTGGAAATCATTTGTGCAATACTCAAAAGATTTTGTGTTAAGTTTGGTATGTAAAAAACATTTTGAATATATTTGGTACCTTTTGGAAACTGAACAGCAACAATACCTTTGCCTTGAGCTTCAACCACTTGTCCATTTTCAAGTTTGACACGTGAATTGACTGTTCTATCAAGTTCACAGAACATGTTTTCCTCATTTGCTATATGACTTTTACAACCACTATCCACATACTAAGTGTGATTACAAGTGTCAAGAGAGGATTAAGAGACCATAAATAGTTTTGAAGTTTCCTCGTCCTGCTTATTAATGTAATTTGCATATTATGAAGGTTGTTTTTTGTTGTTTGCTTGATTTTTCTTAGCCCAACAATTCTTTTCTATGTGCCCCAGCTTCTTACAATACATACATTCAATCTTTAGTTTTTCTTTGAACCTACAATCTTTCTCAAGATGATTTGTTTTTTGACAGATGCTGTATGGATGGAACTTATTTCTCTTTCCTTGATCCTTTGAAGTTTCAATACCCTTCCCTTTCTCAATACCTCCCTTCTTATAATGCTTTCTTTGGGGTCTTTATTTTTGCCTAGCTTCAAATGCACCTTCCATAGCTTCATCTTCTCTCAGGTTTGATCTTTGTTCCTAAGCATGCAATTTGCTTATAAGTTCTGCAACATAGAGGACTTTAAGATCACATGATTCCTTTATGCATAAATACTATAAAAATTAATCTCTGAAGTATGCACAATCACAAATAAAGTAAAAATAAAAATAAAAACATGGGATTTTACGTGGTTTGGCAGTGTGCTTACATTCATAGACAAGACTAGCGAGAAAAATATTCCAGTATGTTCAAAAGAGAGTACAACACCCATAGGTTAGCAAACATATATATAGAGAGGTTTCTAAAGTTTTTTTATGTCCCCAAAATACACATAATATTAATTACTAGGATAATTACAAAAATACCCCCATGATTAAAATCATCAGAATTTAAGTCATATCAACACATCTTCCCTTTGGCTTGAGTTCTTTTCAACATCAAAGGAAATAACCTTCTTATCATTCTATCTTGCCATGATGCTCGTTCAAGGGCACTAGTGAGTATTACATACTCCAATGAAGTATAGGTAATACCTAAACTTATTACTGGGATTGCCTTGGTTATTATATCCACAAGATTCTCCTGTGTAGATACCTTCTGCACAATTATGATACAATGTGATATAATATCTCGGATGAAGTGATATCTGACATCAATATATTTTATTCGCTCATGTTTTTGTATATTTATTGAAGTGGAAGCCCTTTAAAGATGTTATAGACTAACTTTATCTGAAATTCAAGTGGCTGCAACCTTAAGGTCAGTTCATCAATGGCATTTCTTGTATATTTGTTAAAGTAGAAGTTCTTTGAAGATTTTTATAGGCTTAGTCCTCTCTAAGAATGCTCAAGGTCATTTGAGTTTGAAGTGGAAGTTATTTGAAAATATTATAGAATAAATTTGCTTAAAGTTCAAGTGGCTGCAACCTTAAGGTCAGTGCATCAATAGCTTTTCTTGTATATTTGTTGAAGTAGATGCTCTTTGGAGATGTTCATAGGCTTAATCTTCTCTATGAGTGCTCAAGGTCATTTGAGTTTGAAGTGGAAGTTCGTTGAAGAAGCTATAGAATAACTTTAAGTTGTTGCAACCTTAAACTTTGTTTATCAATAGCTTTTCTTGTATATTTGTTGAAGTAGAAGTTCTTTGAAGATGTTTATAGGCTTATTCTTCTCTAAGAGTGCTCGAGGTTATTTGAGTTTGAAGAGGAAGTTCTTTGAAGATGTTATAGACTAACTTTGCTCTAAATCAACTGGCTACAATCTTAAGGTTAGTTTGTTAATGGTTTTTAAATATGTTCTATTTAATTGTTGTAAATTTCTTCCAAAACACATTTGTTGGTTGCTCTTTTTTTTAAACATCACTAAAGGCTCTATGTTCTAACTATGAGGATATGTACACATATATATAATATATTTGTGTGTGTGTCTCTTTATGGGTGATATTATACATGTGCTCTTTGGACATATACACATATATGCGTATGTGTGAAGCATTTTCATATTGTATATGCATTCTTCATGTATTACATGCATGTGACTGTGTGTTTAAGGTACTACATGCGTATATACATCTGTTATGTGCTTATAGTAGTACATGTGTACTCTTCATGCATGTACAAACATATATGTGCATGTGTGTTGTGTGCACATGTTAAACCTCACTTTCATACTACTCTTTATACGTATAGTATTGTATATATATATATATGCTACTCTTTATGCTATTCTTCATATACATGTATGCATATAATAAAGCATATGTGAAACCTCACTTTTATGCTACCCTTTAATATTTGTACTATTACATATATATGTATGCAATACTACTTCTCTAGTTTCAAGCATTCCAACTCAAACTATTACATACCATGTTTTTCCCTATGGAAACTCAAGTATATAAACTCTCTCTATTTAATCATCAAAATGTACATGACTATATTGAAAGTCTATAAATCTATCCAATCCACTTAAAACTGAATCTTCTTGGATTCTTCTTTATTACATTTCTTCGATCCTAATTTTATAACTAAGGATCGAAAGTATAAATGTTGATAGCATGACTTTTTTTCCATTGCTCTTTAAAAATACAACTTCTTAATAATAAGATTACAGTTATCTATATAAGTTTGCTATGTATTATAAAAAGTATTTGACTTTAAATTGTTATTATTACTAGAAATGAATAACTAGTTTAGTGCTAAATGTTTCAATGACTTAAAGAAAGAAATTAAGTGCTATTTTTGCTAATAAATAGTGTTCTTAGAAACGATGTTATTTTTTTCATATTATAACAAGAGAAACCATACTACAGATATATATAACAAGTAATAACATCATAAATATCCCGAGTCCATAAGGATGAGCATAGGCCAATTTTTGTATAATCCATACCAAAAGTTTCTTATTATTTTCTTTTGTACTTATCTCAATATTGTCATCCATTCTCATATCTTTATACCAAAATACTAACCTCTTACCATCATCTGGTTCTTGCTGAGATGTATGGAACTTTAACTGTCACAAAATAATGTCAACTTTTTCTATATTGTGGGTCACTCACCAAATCTTGTAGCCAAATAGCCTCTTTTACTGCTTCTGTTAGAGCCATATATTCAGCCTTTGTGGTAAACAAAACTACTGTAACTTGCAATATTGCCTTCTAGCTGATAACACTTCTAGATAGAGTAAATAGATAACCTATCAAAGATCTCTTCTTATCCAAATCCCCTGCAAAGTCTGAATCCACATACCTTATAACTGAGTCATTCATCTTGGCTTTGTCAAACATCAGACCCATATCTACTGTACTCTTTAAGTACCTCAGAATCTATTTCGTTGCCTGTCTATGTTGTTTACCAGGATACACTATGTATCTACTCACTACACTAACTACATGTGAAAGATCAGGACGAGTACAAACCATGACATACATGATGCTACCTACAACACCCAAGTATGGAACACTGGACATATGTCTTCATCTATTTTAGGTAACATATCTGTAAATAACTTAAAGTGAGTACCAAGTAGAATAGCTACGGGCTTTGTATTGCTCATATTGAAATGCTGCAGTACTTTCTCTACATATAATTGTTGAGACAAGAAAAATTTTCTAGCACTTTTATCTCGAGTAATCTCCATCCCTAGTATCTTTCTTACGGTACCCAAATCTTTCATCTCAAACTCTTTACCCAACTGCCTTTTCAAAATATCAATCTATGATTTTTTTAGCAGTAATAAGCATGTCATCTAAATACAATAGCAAATAAATAGAAAACTCATCTAACAGTCTCTTGTGATATATGTAACTATCATAGGCACTACGAATGAAACCATTCTATTTCATGAATGTATAAAATCTCTTCTCCCATTGTCTAGGCGATTGTTTTAAACCATATAAAGATTTTTTCTAAAGTAGATAAACATATTTTTCCATACTTAGGAATAACAAATCCCTCGAGCTGACTCGTATATATATGTTCTTTCAATTCACCATGTAGAAATGCAGTTTTTACATTTAACTGCTCTAACTCTAAATCATGAAGAATAATCATAACAAGTAAGACTTTAATGGAACTTTGTTTCACAATTGGAGAGAATACTTCATTAAAGTCGATCCTTTCTCGTTGAGTAAAACCTTTAGCTACCAATCGAGCCTTGTATCGAGACACTTCTGCCCTCGAAATGTCTTTCTTCTTCTTGAAAACCCATTTACAGTCTATTACCTTCTATCTCTTTAGCAATGGTATGAATTCCCAAGTCCGATTCTTGTGAAATGACTCAATTTCTTCACCCAAAACACCAATCTATTGATGCAGTCTGAGCTAGAAATAGTTTCACTATAACTTCCAAGTTCTTATAAAACAACTATCTTTGCAACTGCTTAAGCATACACAACCAGATTTTCATACCACCATGGTGGTCTAATATGTCTTTTCTCCCTATTTGTTGCGATGTTATAAGACTGTTGTTGATCACTAGTACTACCATGTAATCTATTTGACTGAGCTGCTAGACTCTCAACCTCTAACTTTACTTGTTCTACAACACTGGGATCTGATTCTATTATTACATTCTCCTTCTGATTGTTTAGTGAAGCAAACTCATTAAATGTCACATCTCTGCTGATAATAAACCCTGGAGACTTTGAATCACTACAACACAACCTGTAACCTTTCACTCCAAATGCATACCCTAGAAATATACATTTCTTTGTCATCGGCTCAAGTTTACCATTTTTACATGAGCATAAGCAAGGAAACCAAACATGCTCAACTAAGAGTAATCAGTAGGTGAACCAGACCATACCTAAAAAGGAGTTTTGCACTCCCTAGCTATTGATGGAGATCTATTAACTAAAAAACAAACGGTATTTACAGCTTCTGTCCAAAATTTTTGTCCCAAGCCTGAATGAGACAACATACTTCGTGTTTTATCACAAAGCCTTTGATTCATGCATTCTGTAATACCATTCTATTATAGTATCCCAACACAAATGCAGTGTCTCACTATTCCTTTTATACTGCAGAAGTCATCAAACACATGTGTTGATCTTCCTCTTTGTCTGTTTCTCAATCATGGTCTTCTATTTGACAAAAGTTAAAAATGCATCTTCCTAAGACTTCAAAATGTATACCCAAACCATCTGGGAATAATCATCAATCAGAGTCATAAAATACATGGAACCAGTTTTAGAGGGAGTTTTGTATGGACCCCATAAGTCATAATGGATATAGTCCAACTTATCCTTTGTCTTGTGTATTGCTGGCTTGTTGAACTTCACTTTGGTCTGTTTCTCAAACACACAATGTTCACAAAAATTCATAGCTTTTTCTTTATAACTGTTCAACAAATTGTGTCTACCCAACACAGAAAGTCCCTTGTCACTTATATGACCTAGACACATATGCCATAACTTAGTCTAATTTTGATCACTGTTCTCTAATGTTACAGCAGCTTCCCCTAAAACTGTATTGCCCTAAAGAGTACATAATCTAGATTCCAAACTATCTTTCATAAATACCATTGAGCCCTTGCACACTTTAAAAATATCATTCTCTGTATGAAACCTATATCTTTGAAAATCCAGAGTAGAAAGAGAAATCAAGTTCCTCTTTATCTGAGAAACATGCCAACACTCGATGGTTCTGATAACTCCATTAAACATTATTAATCTAATGTCACCAATTCCGTTTACAGTCAATGGACTATTATTGCCCATGTACACAGTATCATTCATCTATTTGTATATAGCAAACCAATGCTTGTGTGAACACATATGGAATGTAGCACTAGTATTAAGAATTCAAAAATTATTTCCATGATTAGAACTCACAAATAAAACTTTTCTAGCACTACTGCTATTACTATTATCAAAATTGTTGTCGTCAACTAAATTTACAGAGTTCTTTTGCTTCTTTCTTTTTTTCTCTTTCAACTTGGGACAATCTCTCTTAAAGTGACCCTACTCCCCGCGTTCATAACAATTTGTCTTCTTAGCTTTAGATCTTGATCTATACCTTAACTTATTTCTTCTTTGTGTTCTTTCCCTATTAACCAAACTCTCTTCTTTTATTCTATACTCGGGGAAGTTCTTTTTCAACTCCTTTGATTTTAATGCATTACTGACATCATCATATAAAATACTGTCATTCCCATACAATAGGATGTCAACAAAAGTCTCACATAACGAAGGTAATGAATATAATACAATTAGGGTCTGATCCTCATTATCAATCTTGATATCTATATTATTCAAGTCCATAATGATATAATTAAATACATCAAGCTGTTGTTGAATGGAGTGTACCTTCATTCATTTTCATATTGTACAACATTTTCTTTAGATACAGGTGGTTCGTCAGCGATCTTGCAGAGTATAATTCTTCTAATTTTCTCCATCCAGATGAAGGGAAAACTTCACCAGTAATTGTTCATAAAATATTATCAGTTACATTCATGAAAATCGCACATAAGGCTCTACCTTCCATATCTGCCTTTTCTAGTTCAATCTTTCTTCAATTGCTTTCCACAAACCATTAATACTAATGATGATCTCATTCTATTTTTTCATAAACTGAAACTCATTTTACCATCAAATTGTTCTACCTTATACTTCGTGGATGTCATTTTCAATCTCTAAAGTGTGCACACACAAAAACAAATAAATAGAGAGAAATAATACTGTTAGAAAAAAATAAAAAATACTCACAGGGAGTCACCACTGCACAGAAAACCACTACACGCACCCAACGAAGCACTGCACGCGCCTCCATATGCCACCACGCACCGTCACATAAGCAGCCACCAAAGCTATCACGCGCCGCCACTGGCCATCGTTCGTCGCCACCAAAAATATCAAAAACACATAGAACCCTGTAACTTGTAGGATCCGTACGGATCTGGTGAAAATGTGCCAAGACATGTCGTCGATCCGTGAAATCACGTGATTCAGCCGTCGGGTTCTTCTTCTTCTCCGGTGAGCTTCCGCCACACTTTTTATCTCGAGATCTTATGGTTTCATGCACAAACGAGGGCGAAAATTCTTCCTTCCTCCTTGGTCGCGTAGATTAGAAGGAAAAACCACGATTTTTTCTCTTTCAACCTATCGCGACTCTGCCTTCATTAGCCGCACGTGTACATTTGGTTTCTTCCGCCTAGCTGGGCGAGGAGTAGTCGCGCGCACGGACTGGTTTGTATGGGTCTCGTTCACCACCGTTGTTGTCGATTTGAGATGTCGGTGCCTCTGTTTCCTAAAGGGGGAAAAACAATTGCTGCTGTTTTTTGTTTATTTCCCAATTTTTTTTGTTACTTTCTCTCACAACCAATTTGCTTTCTCTCCCTAACTCAGATCAAATCCAAGCTCTAATACCACTTGTTAGAAAAATTAATCTCTAAAGCATGCACAATCACAAACAAAGTAAAAGCAAAAAAAAGAAAACAACACAGAAATTTACATTGTTCGGCAGTGTGCCTACATTTACAGACAAGACTAGTAAGAAAAATATTTCACTATAATCAAATAGAGTACAACACTCATATGTTAGCAAACCTATATATAGGAAGGTTTCTAGAATTTTTTAATATCTCCATAATACACATAATATTAATCCCTAGAATAATTACAAAAATACTTTTATGATTAAAATTATCAGAATTGAAGTCATTTCAACAAGAAATCTTAGGCTCAAAATTTGCCAAAAGACTTATCAAAATCTTTTCAACTATTTTGAAATCTAGAAATGCTTCTCCATATAACATGATTTTATTAACAATTTCTTGTAACTTTGCTACATGTTCTTTAACAAATTCGCCCTCTTTCATTTGTAGCATCTCAAACTCCCTTTTCAAAGTGAGAAGCTTCATCAATCTCACCCTTTCACTCGCTTCATATTCTTTCTTCAGTTTGTCCCATATCTCCTTAGGTATTTCACAAGCCATCATACTTAAAAATATAGTTTCAGACAAAGCTAAATGCAGATAGATTAAGGCCCTTAGTTTTTTGGCTTTCTGCTCTTCATGGTTTTTAATTTAAGCCAATGTTGGGTCTAGTCTAAGTGGTGCAGGATCTCCTCCATCTTCAACTACTTCCCACAAGTTTAAAGCTTCTAAATAAGCTTTCATTTTAATTGCCCAAATTTGGTAATTCTCTCCATTAAATAATGGAGGACCAGTTCTTAAAAAGTTTGATGAAGTCATGTAGCAATTACTTTGCAAAGTGTTTGAACTCTTACTTTATAAACACTCAAAATCACCTTTCATAGGTCCTTCAGAAAGAAAGCTCTAATACTATTTGAAAGAAAATAGAAAAAGTTGAAAAGTAACAACAAATATGGCAAGAAATGTGAATTTTCATTGATATTTTTCAAGATACAAAATGGTTATATATATATATAAATATATATGAAGGCTTCTTGCCTAAGTAAACAACTTTCTTAAATTATGGAAGGAAATCATAAAACTACCTACTATAAAATATTATGTGCATATTTTACTGTTAAAAATATGCAAGACCATACATATACACAGTACTTTGTACTTGCAAAATAGAAAATATCTAAACATTTCTAAAAAAAAATCTTAATACATAAATAATAGGAACTTCTTGGGTTCTTAGAGATGTTTTTCCTTGGAAATTAAATTTGACTGGCAACAAAATTCTAGATCTCAAAAAAAGGGTTAAGAAATGTTGATTTTATGAACATAAACCATTAATTGAATTCATTAGCAGATGGTTTGGCCGAAATGGTGTAATATGGAAGAAGTGTTCTTTATGGCTATAATTGGGGGATGAATTACTATTCATACGTTTGTTGCGACTTTGGTTTGTGATTCTATCCAAGTTGAGGACTCTTGTATTGCCTGTGAATTTTCTTGGTATACTTTCTTTTTCTAGGCTCCAAAATATGAGATTGGACTTCTGGACTAATAAAACTTATTTTATTAAGGGTGCTAGTTCAATTTGTATTACCCTAGACTTGAGCTTAAATCTAATGAAGATGAGTGTAGGGTATAAAAAGCTTAAAGGAAACATTTCCAAATTTGTTTTAATTCAATTTCTAGATCTCTACTTTTGACACTTATACCTTTTTGTACACGCATGTTCTTGGTACTTACAGAAATAAAACATGAAGATCTTCATAGAGTTATTTGCATGATTGGTTAAATAATACCAGAAAGGTTTGCTTCTAATGATGGCCTTAGGATTGTTTAAAAACAAATAATTGATCAAGATATATTTTTCTAAAACAACAAATATGCATACATCATTTATCAAGATTAAAAAAAATCACACTTTAATACCCGTTCATGACATATTTTATTAAAAAAATAATCTATAATATAAAGATAAATACATGGATGTAAAGATGAACCTTGAAGAAAATATCTTTAAATATTTACCATAAAGTAATTCCAATCAATATTATAGTTAATTAAATGAAAATTAACTAAGATATTTCTTTTTTTTTTTTTCACAACCTAGATTTGTTTCTCTTCTTTAGAAAGAATATTAATTAACATAGTCTTGATTTGTTTACAATAACATAAAGATAATTATTGTAACACCCCGTTGTAATTATGGTGGCGTTATTTTAACTTATCAACTCAATTCCCAATAATTATAAATCATACAGTGAATTCACATCATATCATTTATCAAAATGTATAAAATCTCTTATAGAGTACATGATCAAACTATATCGTACAATTTTATTCTCAACGGAGATAAGGTATATACATTCATGTGTTTATCAAGATAAATATCTCATACTAACCATCACTCATTCCTTATGCATGATGTTCTATTTCTAGACATTTTGATGCAGACTCTTGCTTTGACACGTTTGAAAATAAAAGTAATGAACATAAAATTATGGAAATTGGTTAAGTTCCAATCCCAACACCCCCTCACATAACCCCTGTACCCCTTCCATAATATTATAACTCCTCCTATGAGGACCCCTTCCTCGTTCCACTCAACGAGACATACTATCTAACCATACTCTCTCCAATGCTCCCATCAGACATTGAACATCCCTAGCACTCAACCTGGCTACCTGCAGCCACTGAATGACCACACCTCCGTAACCAACAATACCAGAATACGTATACACCGGTCATTAAATGACCACCCACACATACACTCCATTCCACCTGTATCAACGTACTAAAATCAGCAACCACAGCCCGGAAGGACCACACACACAACCCTTACACTACACCAGTATTGATGATATTCAGCTTCTACAGACCACACACACACACACCATACCACATCTCCAGCCCGGAGAAGCTACTCACACACCCAACCAGTCCACCATCCGTTTCAAGACCAGAAACAACGACCTGTGAAGGCCACACACACACACCCGACCTGTGAGGCCTTTCACCAATCCACCCCAAACATGTAAAACAAACCGGCCTGGGAAGGCCACACACACACACACGCTCACCTATATTGGCTTTCCAAAATATATAACATCAGTCTCATGCCAATATCGGCCATCCGTTGGCCACACACACACACAAGGCATATCACAACAGCCCTCCGTCTCATGGCCTGTGGAGGCCATCCCAAACAGCACACACAGCCTGTAAAGGCCACACATATACACAACACACCACACGATCACACACACTGACTTATAACCTCCAGCCTGTGAAGGCCACGCACACACCTATCTTCTCACTGATTTTGATCATACCCGAACATACACACCGACGGTCCCTGCGCTCTCATCACTCCCCTCCTACCACACTATCTAACTCTTCTTCTCAATTTCTATGACTTCATCCTAGCCTACCTGGTTCACACTCATTCCAGCTTCTCACCCGTTTCCATTCGATCGGTCCTCCCCTACTTTTCTTCCTAACCAATCCTACTCCCATCCGATACCATCCTGGTTTCTCCAGTCCAGTTCTGTGACCCACCCCCACCCGAGTCTCTCTTGATACTAGGACTCAATCGACATTTAAAATCAAAAAAGTAGGGATTGGGTCAAGTATTACCATAATAGAATTTGAAATTCTACATTTTCTTACCTCTCGCCTCTATTTTCTATCCCTCAACAACAGTTCACTCAAATCTTCATCTTCCTCGAACTCTCCCAACAATTTCACACCAGTTCGTCTCTTTCCCCTCCCTCTGTCTTCTCGGTCTTTCTCCTTCCTCTCCCTACGCCCCCGCGTCAGTGATGGTGCTTTGGTCGATCTACTTGTTGTTCACCCTCCCCCAGCTTCCGTCAATCTCATTGTTCCCTCCAGTATCTTTTTACTACTCTCTCTCACTCTTCTCTTTCTCCTTCTCTCTCTAAGCCGACACTCCCTCTCCTCTCTTTGTACTAAACTCCTCCCCTTTGTTGGGTTACCGGTGGCGAGAAGAAAAAGAAGGTCGTTCGTGCAAGGCTTGGGGTTGGGCTTACGAGTTTGGGTCCTTTGGATTGGGGGGAATGAAATATTGGAGCAGCAGGGTGTTACAATTATCATGTACATGTAAATAGTTTTTTTTGTTTTTAGAACATGATGATTAATCATTACACAAAACCGTTCTTTTGAATCAAGAGTAATAATGATGGTGGCAAATCATGCACCATATATTAATCATTGATTACATGTTGAGCCTTCTTATTCAAAACATGAGCAGTCATTATAATTTTTAGGAGTTCAACGAAATAAGAAAAAATAAGCTTTAAGTACATAAATGTCTTATAACAGTAAATCATTTTCTAAATTTGAGAGAGTAGAATAGAGATACTTATATTACAAGTTGTGAGTTGTTCCATTAATATATTCTGAAATCTCATCGTTTTAGTATTATCTAATCCGTAAATAAAATCTTAAAGTTCAACTAATTTAACAAGCAATCGAAATAATAGTCTTCTCATACCCCTCCAATCTCAATTGATTACACCAAACTCATTCATTACTCCTTTTCTATTGAAGCATCAATGTAATTTTCATCACACTCCTTGGCAAGACACTAATCACTTGGCTTTTTATATAAGTAATTTGTCTACATTTAACTAATCATAATTAACCTACCACGCGAAGGATTGATGTAAAGTACTTGCATTCATTCACATTCATCTAGATTTTGGTCCCGCATATTTCTTTATATACATAATTAAGTAAACATTAAATTAACTAAACAACAGTAGAGATGGTGATTACGAACTTGTACTCTTTCCATCTTTATATTTCATAACTTTTGCTTACGATTCTATTTTTTTGAAAAAATTAAATCTTTTTATAAAATAAAATAAAAAAAGTAAACAAAAAAATTGTAATAAAGATAATTAAGGGAGAAAATAGATACATGCATGAGAGCCTGAATTCTATGAAACTCAAACTCTAATAAGATCTGGTCTGCTGGTCAAAAGGTGTTGCAATGCTTTCTCAAAGTTAACAAAACCCATGAACCAGAAATGATGACTATCCACGGTAACTATTTGAACGTATTTCTCGTGTGGATTTTTATCTCCCATGGTCACTTGCTGAATCTTGTGTATTTTTCTCCACGGTACCACAACCTGTTTAACATCACTATACATCACCAATTACTTAATTTTTATATATATATATATATATATATATATATATATATACAGTAACTGAACTAATCTAACGTTGGTCCAAGAAAAACAACCTAGTTGACGAGGATGTTCTGTGTTACCTACCTTGTAATAACTCGATGTCTCCTGGCCTGATGAAGATGTAAACGAGAGAGGAAAATCACTACAGAAAGCCAGACGAGCAGTTGATACATAAAGTGTTCCAGCCACAGGTCCAGATGTTGTTGACAGATAACAAGCAAATCTCTTGATCAAATTTTCCCATGGGTCTGTCTCGAACATTTGCTTGAATAAAACCTCGAATCCACCCTCCGTTATCGCCTTTGCTTTCAGGTGAACCTTTCCCCATGCTGCTTCCAATACAGATGGCCCAGTTTTCACTGCCCAAATTTAATGGTTACTACGTCAATTTTTCTACAAAATATCGTGAATTCAAGTTGGTTATGTTTTTGTATATGTCCTTTTTAGAACTTATTTTTATTGGATTATGATTGTTATATATGTATTATCTAATTTATAAATGTATGTATTCTCTATTCAAAGAAAAAATTAAAAAAAAAAAGTGATCATATAGCGAAATAGTGAATTACAGTTGTTCCAGATGTTGCCGACGATTGTCTCAGCTTTCCTGCCCCAGCTACTGAACATATGAATCACAGGCTTTAACGGGTTATGGCTGCTTCGCTTTTCTAAGGGAGAGAAGACGATGTATGGCTGCTGGCCATAGATTTGGTGGTGGTCGGGGGAAGTCCACAAAGCCATCTGCCGGTTGTCTGGAAGATTGGTGGGAAGCTCTGGTGATTCAGTGGTGTGGGTGCTCCATTTCTTGGCTTGCCTATGGCTAGATGAAGATTGATGATCTTGTTCAGATTGATCATCATGTTCATGGGATTCTGCTTCCAATAACAAAGATTTTTTATGGGTTTCATGTGTTTTTGGAATACGATGATCAGTTGGCACCATGGATGTTCAATTAATTTGTTTTGCCAAGATGATTAAGTGGAAGGACAGTAAGAAAATATAGAAATTAAATTTATAAATTAAGAATATTCAAGAAATACAGAGGTTTCACATTCTTTGTTGACAATGATTTGATTAATCTGGTTGTTATTCAATGAATTTGAAAAGTAATCATAACTAGTTCATCGAGAAGGTCATTTCTTGATAATTTGTTAATTGAAAATAATTTGCAAAAGCAACTAAAAATTGAAAATAATATTTGTTTTGAAAAAAATCCTTCAAACCTACCCTAATTACTTTTATTTTAAATAATTAAATAATTGCAATGTAATTATTATGAGTTAAATAATAATTAAATCATTTTCTTATTTAATTTTAATAACTTTTATAATAATTTTGGACAATCATTCTCTCAATAAATAAAAAATAATAATCAATTAATTCTTTAATTTGCTCTTAACAACTTTTTTTATTTAAAGAATTAATTAAAATTGAAATTTATATATTTGAAACGTTGGTCACATATATTAGATGCTGGATTTCAAAGCTTTTTACTTGAAAAAAAAAATGTTTAATTTGTTTTTAAAATTCTTAAAACTATTTAATTCTTTTTTCTAAAATAAAACTTAAAGTTTTTTTACTTGATTAAGAAGGAGAAAAAATAGCAACAGGAAAACTAATTCTAAAATTTGGAGAAAGGAGATCTGAAAAAGTATATTACCTTCATTATTTTATACAATTAAATATTGTAAATCATTGAAAGATAGCCAATTAATTTGTTTATTTCATTTTTAAAAATATTATAATTACTTTTTTATATACATACATGTTCATATGCATATGCAAATATGTAAATCATTCAAAAGGGGTCAATTAATTCTTTAAAAACTAATGAGAATTGAACTTTAAATTTCTAAAACATTAATTATGAATAGCAAATGCTGGATTTAATTTTTTTTTTTTTAATTTGAAAAAATATAATATTTTATCCATTTAGATTCTTAAAACAATTTAATTCTTTTTTCCAAAGCAAAATTTAGAGAATATGATTAAAACATAATGACAGGGAAAACAATTCAAAAAATTAGAGAAAGGAGACTTGAAAAATATATTTAAAAATAATTTTAATAATTATTGTAATTATTTTATACAATTAATTCTTTAAATATATAAGTAAATAATTAAACAATTTTCAATTAATCCTTCTCATTTAAGTTTAATAATAGTCGTATTAATTTTTTTACAATTAATTTTTTGAATATGTATACAAATCATTCAAAAAGGATTATAATTCTTAAATTAGTTTTTAAAACTTCTTCTTTTGAAAAATGACTAAAATTTTCTATAATTTTTAAATATAAAAATAATAATTTTTAAGCAATCATGAATGATCATAAAAGAGGAAGTTGTTGAAACACCACCATAATCTATACTATAATTTTTTGTTAAATTTAATCGGATGCGCCACCCATTATGGACCCAACCCAATTTTAATTAATAACAATCAATTATTAGTTATTAATTATTAATTATTAATTAGTAATGATAACTGCTTAGTAGATACTACAATATATCATATAAGTTATTTAGTTATACCACTATTTGACAGAACATTCGAACATAAGTATAAAAAAAGAACAAAATATTTGAACATAAGTATAGAAAAAGAAGAAAATGTTCTCTCCCTCTCCCTCCCCCTTTCCCTCTCTATCTCTTGCTCTTTCAAGTTCCTCTTATGTGCTTCCTGTGAAAAAAAAAAAAAAAAGAATTTTTTATTGGTTTTTTTTTTCAAAAACTTGAGTTTTTAAAAGAAATATTGATGCAGTGAACATTTTTATATAATTCATTATTTGATTATGTGATTGTTTGTGTTATTATACATGTGATCTTAGGAAATTATATTTTTTTGTGCATTATATGTTAATTTCATGACTTCCTAATATTGATATCAAACTATTTTATTTAATTGCTTGTTGAATTTTGTTCCAATTTTTACTTTGTTGAATTTTTGTGTAAAATTTATTTTTTATTTTTTTGGCAAAATAATTTTATATTTTATTATTCAATAGGTGTATATTGATCTTAAATGAAAATAATAGCTTTTATTTGATGTATTATTTATAATTTTTGGATAAAAAAGAAGGAGTTATGCATTTTTTTAAGTTGATTTTGTTAAGAAAAAAAAGTGTTTCTTATGTCGTGCGTACTTTTCTTTAACACAACGTACAAACATTGAAGATGGGAATTTTTTTGTTTTTTTCTAAAAAATAACAAAAAAAATGGCAGAAACTTTTTGCTTAACAAATGTTTCGACGTCTAGACGCTTAACTTACACTATGTGCTTACCATTTGATCCACCAATCTGTTTGTATAAGACAATATATGAAATATTCTTATTTTATCGTTTTTACAATATAATAAAAATAAAATAAAATTAATTTTATGTGTTCAAGGATTTGAAATAAAGACTTAAAAATCTTTTAACTAAGATTTTATTAACCAGTCCATCATGATAATTTGATATTTGACAGCCAAACAATTTGACATATCTTGTTATATAAATTAATTATTAGTTAATGAATCTATTATACATGAATAAATTAATTATTAATTTATTATAATATTTATTTTGAATGTATTAATTATTAGTTAATTAATTTTGTTATATTTAAATAAATTCATTATTAATTGATTAATTTATTATAAGAACTACTTTATGTGAATGAATTATTAGTTAATTAATATACAAAGATAGTTCATTAATATATTTTTTGTAATACATAAATTAATTTAATTGTAATTTAAATTAATTTATAAATATACTTTTTTGAATTTTAATTTAATATAAAAATGAAAAAAAATAGGAGGGAGTGAAATTGAAAATAATTTTGAGGAAAAAGAGTGAAATTTTCAGGTTCTGATAGTATTTTTAAAAGAAAAATAAAAAACTGGGGGGTCAAAATACAATTTAAAAAATTTGTACCACGTAGGATGCCCAGTCAGCAGCCCCAACAACTCAGAACAAGCCGCGTGACAACGGACGCTGACGCGGTGCCATGTGGGAGACCACACAGGCGATCCGCGTGCCCGCAATCGGACGGCCCAGATCCGCTCCCCTGCACACGGACGACCCAGATGCGTGCACTCTTCAGACACAATAGGACGGTCAGATTTAAATACAATCAACAATTCAGATCTACTTCCTATTTAATCGCGATTGGACAGTCCATATCAAACATGATGGACAGCCTAGATTAAAAGGAGACGAGTATAAATAACCCTCTTCACACCAAATCCTAACCCTAGCTACCAGACACCCTCGCTGGAGAAAAAGACCCAGCTGCCGGGACGGAGAGCTGCCACCACCCGCCAAAAAAGATTAACTGAAGCAAAACACCAAACTGCAAAAGTGAGCCGGCAGAGCCACCACACCGAAGAGCCCCCTTGCTGGTGAGTTTCGATTTTTTATTTTTATTTTTATTTTTACCAACTGAGGCCCCTTACTGTGTTTTCTCGCAGGAATTGATGCAAAACCGGTCAAATTCAGCCAAAAAGTCGAAAATAGCCCACCCAAGGCGGACCGCTGCCGCTGGTGGCGGCGCTGTCTCTAGAGCACGACGGCTGGAATTCTGAAATTGGCCAAAAATGGATCCTGACATTGTTTTTGGGATATTTGTAGGTACTTGTAGCGCGTTTTAATCTCCGAAGAAAAATTCAGAGAATCCGCAGACCACCGGTAGGTGCAGTCAACAAGTTTTCCTTTTCGGACATTGATTGAGTAAGAATCTCTCATCGTATTCTTTGTTATGGAATTGAAGTTAAATTAACAATAATATGGTGTTTTGTATAATTTAAAAATATCCATAATTAATTACAGGTTACTAATGGAGGCAGAACCGAAAATTATCCACTGTTGTTTCTGTTGATTATTTTTACAGTTTAAATACATGATAATATCTTATTGATCAATTTTATAGCTTTGAATGCATGTATTGTTTATTTTATGGGTTTACAGTTGAATCAGAAAAAAAGAGGATTAAAGAAAAACAGAAAATTGCATGATTAAGTGAATAGATAAAACGGCAGCCTTATTGGATATCTTGAAAGATGGTGGACGGACCGGGTATATAAGGAACTCTACCGTGAATATTGCCTCATACTGAATGAGGTATCGAGGTTTGGTAATTTGGCACTCATACCGAACGGGGTATGAGGACGGTCCGTTTCACCCTCATACCAGAAGGAGTATTGAGGTTTTAGTGGTTTAGCGCTCATACTGGATGGGATATGGGGACGGCATGTTAATTTAAAATGTTAAAGAAAAAGGTTCATGTATTGTGAGGACATCCCTATGAACCCCTATGGATACCAGTAGACTGATAAATAATAGAATTATTGTTCAAATCGATTACATATGAAATCATGATCTGAGTTATGTTATTAGTGTCTCTATAAGTTATTTTGTAAATCTCACTACAATAAGTAGATGGCAAAAGATTTTTTTATGATAAATGAATTTGTTTAATTAAGAGCTCTATTAGTTGTTTTGATTTTTCTACCAATCTTTATTTCTGTATCGGTAAGTAGTGTGATATTCTTATTGGGCTAGTGTAACTCATCCCTTATTTAACCATTTCAGATTAAGAGGACCAAGATCAAGAGCCCGATTCACAAGAGGGTTGCGAATAGAATACCAGTTTTATTTATTTTCTGTTTATTTCCTTAATTTTTTTGTATTTCCTTCAAAATGGTAATTTCCGTAGCACTATTTAGTATTTTAAGTTATTGTGTAAGGAATGTAAACTCTAACTAATTATTTCGCTTCCGCACTTAATTTATAATTTATTTCCTTTGGAATTCCGGAACCGTTATATTTTTTACTTTCTCTATGCGTTACAGAAAATCAATGATAATAATGATAAAAAATCATGTAATAATTAGGACTCCTCAATAGAGAGAGAGATAATCGTATGATACAAGACTTAAAAAATACATATATGAAAGAGATGGAAAGACAAACTAAAATTGAATTTTTAGTAAAACATATTATTAAAATTAATGTAAAGATTTAAAAAATTGTATAGAAATGAGGTTTTTTTTTAAATGAAGAAAAATATGATGCTTCTAAGGAAAACTTACATATCTCTAGTCATCGAGGCTTGCTTGAGCTTTGTTGGAACAAAGAAGAAGGATATAAACCCACAATTAACAAATTTATCGAGAAATATGTTAATTGGGGTGCTAAAAAGATAACTAGTGGTTTAATAGGGGTGTCCACATGAAAAGAACATCATAAAATTATTGTTATCCCTTTACTTAAAACAAGCACAAATTTTCTTAAGTATGACTTTAAAATAAGCTTAAAAAATCTTTTCTTATATATATTATTAGAATAAAATAACTATTTTATGTTGTTATTTTTTTTTTCTTTTTATGAATTGTTTATAAATTATTTACTTTATTCTTGTTAATAAAATGTTGTTCATGTTTTTCATATTTATTTATGTGTGTGTGTATATATATATATATATGATAGCATGGTATGAATTTTTTATTTGGCATGTATGAATTTTCATAAAACTAAAAGGTTTTAGTAACCTAAAATAGTACCTCACATGATTAATTATACTAATAATAATCAAATATTAGAATTTTAGATGATGATTGGAAACATAATATCTTTTGATTTTATCTTTGATATGAGATTATTGTTAGAATAATTAATACAGGTTAAGGATATATATATATATATATGTTGTTAGGCAGTGATTAATGTGCATAATATCTATATGTATAGAGAAATAGCATTTGAATCAAAAATATTGTTGTCGAACTCAACAAATGAGAAAAATTGAATGGTGACAATGATGAGATATGGAGTATAAAAATCCAATATGTGCTTGAAGAACAAAAGACTAAGCTTTGAATGAACCCAAAGAAAAGAACATGCCCCAGCATCAGAGGGACCATACAACTTTTGAGACTTTGAAGAAAAAGAACTTTCTCTCTCACATTATGTTGCTCAACAGTATGGAAAGTGACGTCATGAAAGAGTTCAAGAAATATGACACAACTAAGTACATGTGGTCTGCATTAGCTCAAAGATTTGGTGATACATCCTTGATCAAACTTTGGTCACTTACTATCAAGTTTGACACTTATAAGAAACACCTTAATCATATAATGAAAAAACATCTAAGGGAATTGTCAAACATGATAAGTGAGCTGAAAGATGTTGGTCATGCTTTTACTAATGAACAATAAGTCCAAACTGTGATTCATTCCTTACCCCAAAGTTGGAAACATTTGAAGATCCATCTAACTCATAATGAAGGCATTAGATCTTTTGAAGATGTCATGAGACACTTAGAGCTAGAAGATGATTGAATTGAGGTCAATAAGTCAAGTATTAATGTGTACATGACTGGTTTTAGCTCAAAAGGTGTTGGGGGACATAAGCACAAGTTCCATGGTGGATCCCAACAAAAGAAAAAAGGGGGTTCCAAAGCCAACAAGAAAAGAAAGTTCCACTAACAAGGAAAAGGAAAACGTGCTTTCAAGAAGAAAAATATAACAAAGGTGAAATGCTATAATTGTGGTAATAAGAGACATTTTGCTCGTGATTGTAGTGAACCGAAAAAGATAATTTACATGTTTGTACATGTGAGTGCAATTTTTGTTTCTAGTTATATCTTTCTAATTGAATATCATCTTTTATGGACTATAGACTTAGCAGCCACAGAACATGTAGGAAAGGAATGTCTTCGTGGAATTCGATGCATTCTGCATAGAGCATGATGGATATATGTAGGAAATAATTCAAAAGTGGAGGTTAAGGGTATTGGTACATGCAAGTTGGTGATGCGTGAAGGTCAAACTCTATTCTTACATGATATGTTGTTTGCTCCAGAAATTCACTGGAATTTAATTTATGTATTGGTTCTACTTAAATTTGGTTTTAGTTTGAATTTTAAACTAAGTGGTGTAAGCTTGTATTTAGGAACAAGTCATTATGGACATGGTTTATTTCCATATGATTTTATTATTTTAGATATTGACTATAGTTCTTATAATGTTAGTTTTTTCATATTTACATCTTCTAATAATGTTGGAATTAATGTGAATGCTTGGCATGCTAGACTTGACCACATTGGTTAACAACGAATGAATAAATTAGCTAAAGAGAGCTTATTAGAAAATATATAAAAAGTATAATTATCTACTTGTGAGTATTGCCTAGCTGAAAAAATAGTAAGAAAATCATTTGAAAAAGCAGTAAGAACAAATACTTCATTGCAATTAATTCACTCTGAGATATGTGATTCAATGAATGTAAGGGCAAGCAATGATGTTATTAATTTTATCATATTTATAGATGATTAGATTTAATTTAGTTATGTCTATTTGATATCTCACAAATCTGAAACTTTAAGTATTTGATTTTTTCCGACATGTGAGCTTAATGTGGGTCTTTGTATGCATATTAGGCTATCAATTTAATGGGTCCATTTAAAAGTGATCAAATACGGTTAAAAAGTATTGGGCCTTAATGTATTGGGCTTAAGTATGGTTTGAATGTGCAGATACTATTTTTATAATATTCTCATTTTATAATGGACGAAATGCGGATTGTAAAAGTTTGTCAATATAAAAGACAATTATGATCCTCGAAGCACAAGGTCACCATTTTATTTTATTTTTTGAAATCTCATTACTAGAGAAAACTAGTTTTTAAAGCATCATGTTGATTTGGAAGATTCTACCACTGAATGTGAATAATTCTTTTGTGATGGATCCAAGTACAATTCCACTTACATTTATCATTGATTCAGTACGAGATTGTGTGCTTAGATTTACAAATCTATTTATTTCAAAAGCATTTTTTATTTTAAAATTTGATATCAGAGCATTTTTCGTATTGAATTTTTGATATTCAAGTTTTTTTTGTGATTTTGGATTTTAAAAAATATATATGTATATATATATATATAAGGATTAGAAATATATATATTTTTAAATAAAAAATATATATGTATGGATTTAAAAAAAATTAAAGCAAAATATATATATATATATATATATGAGTTTAGGATATATATACATATACATATGCAGCAAAGAAAACAGAAAAAAAAAAAAAAAAGAAGGAAAGTTGTGGCCGACTACTGCTGCATGAACCTGACGGTCACGTGACCGTTCAACAGTCGTTTCAACTGCCGAATCTCGTGCATAACGGTTGGTTTTTTCAGTTGTTATTATATCACCTTAAATGCCCCTTCGAGTGTGAGGAAAAAAAGAAAAAAAAATTTCAAGTTATAGATTTATGGGTTTTAGGCCCAAATGAGCTGAGTTTTTTCAAGTCAAGTTTTTTTTTTTTTAATTTAAGTTATGTGGGCTTAGTCTACAAGAATGAAAGAAAATGAAAAAAAAGAATGAAAGGGAAAAAAAGGGAAAGGTCCATTCGTGTGGGCCAAAGCCAAGAAGGGTTTGGGCTAGGTCAACCCAACCCGATCCAGGACCCGGCTGGATGTTGACCCGACCTAGTCAACAATTGATCGATCAACGGTCAACGATTGACGATTGACCCTTTGATTAAAAAAAATCTTAATGTATTTTTTGTCATTTTGCGGTTGATTTTTTTTCCTAATTCAGTTTAAATTTAGTTTTAATTTTGAATTTTAATATTGGTATTTGCATTTACATATTAAAATAAATTGATTGACACAACATATCACTAAAGTGACATCTTTTGTGTATAATTTATTTATTTTATAATGTAAACAGTTGCATGAGTGTAATTTATATTAATGTTAATCGGCACAAAAGAATATTAATATGTAATATTATTGCATTCTATTTTTGTGGTAATAAATATATAACAGTTATTCAGTATAATATGTAAACTTTTAAATCAGGCCCAAAGAAAGTTTATTGTTTGATGTGTTTTTACTATTTATATTTAATTACTGTTTTAGGGTACCACTTACAAGTTACTATTTTGTGCAAAGGTAGAGTGTTAATTGAGTGTTCGGGTATTTTGAGATGAGAATATACTTCTATTTAAAATTCATTATTAATTTTTTTATTTGCAATTTTATATGAATATTATTTAATTTGTTTTTTGTATGTTCTTTGTTCAGTTTCTTTTTCTACTGAAGTATCATCGCGAATGTTAATTTTATCTCAATGTTGAACGACACAAACTTCAAGTAATTGAAGAATAGTGTTCGACTTGTGCTTAGAGTTATGGATCTAGATTGGGCTTTACAGGTTAATCAATCTGATCTGATTACTCTTGACAGCACCCCTAAGGAAAAGAAAGAGTTTGAAATATGAGATCGAACAAACCGTATTAGTATGTTGGTTATGGAACATGCTATTCTAGATATTTTTTAGGGCACTATGTCCGATGAGATTACAATAACTAGAGATTTTCTTCATTCTCTATAACGTTTCACTAGAAGTGATAAGGGCAAAGCATGTACACTTCTGTCGACTCTTATTTCCATGAGGTATAAAGAAAATAGAAACATCAGAGAGAACATAATGGAGATGTCACATGTGCATGCAAAGCTCAAGACATTTGGAGTGGAATTGTTAGAAGAAGTACTTATGTACTTTGTTTTGGTTTCTCTTCCACCACTGTTCAATTATTGCAAGGTGGCATACAATTGTCAAAATGAATTCTGAAATCTGAATGAGCTCATTTCACACTGTGTTCAAGAGAAAGAAAGGCTTAAGTATGAGAGAACAGAGAGTGTTTATTTCGCAATGATCTCAAAAGATAAGAAGAACAAAAATAAAAGAAAACATGTAAATCTGTTGCGGTTCTAGTATAATAGAAGAAGTAACAGAAGGTTCATACCGAAAATGTTTGTTTCTTCTATAAAACTCTAGGACATCAGAAGAAGCAATGCGCTAACTATCATATGTGGCACGCAAAGAAATGTATGTTTCTTAATTTTGTTTATTCTGAGGTTAATTTAACTTCTATGCCTACACACATCTGGTGGATAGAATCTAATTTCATAACTCACATCAGTGTGTCTATACAGGATTACCTTCATTACTGCAAGTCAAGTGATAGCGCTAGATTCATTTATGTGAGCAATGAAAAACTAGTCGAGGTAGAAGCAATTGGCAAATTTAGATTGCTATTAAGAACTGGATTTTATTTGAATTTAGAAGAGACTTTTATTATATTATCATTTGGACGGAATGTGATTTCTGTTTCTATCTTGGACAAATTTGGTTATTTATGTTCATTTAGAAATGAAAATTTTAGTGTTTTTCTTAATTTAAATCTAGTTGGTTCTGGTTCTTTATCAACACATGATAATAATTATTTATTTGGTACAATTATTTCTTATAATGAATCCTTACATGTTGATACAAGAGGTATAAAGAGAAAATTAACCAAGAAGAATTCCGTTTCATTATGGCACAAGAGATTAACCCACATCTTCTAAAAGAGAATTGAGAGACTTGTATTAGATGGAATTCTAAATCTCCTTAATTGTACAGATTTTGACAAATATGTCTATTGTATATAGGAGAAATAGACAAATATTAAGAGATTTAGTGTTAATAGGGCTATAGACGTATTAGAGCTCATTCATACAGATATTTGTGGACCGTTCTATACGGCTTCTTGAAAACGTCAACAATATTTAATAACGTTCATAAATGATTATTTCAAATATGGTTGTCTATATCTCATTCATGAGAAGTCTCAGTCTCTGAATGTATTCAAGAGTTTTAAAACAAAAGTTGAGAACCAACTCAACGAAAGGATTAAGGCCGTTAAATCTTACCATGGTGGTGAATACTATGATAGATCTGACGAATTAGGTGAACAGCGTTCAGGACCGTTTGCTCGATTCCTAGAAAAATGCGATATTGTCCCACAATACACCATGCTCGATTCTCTTAGCATGAATGGTGATGTTGAAAATGAAACAGAACACTTAAGGATATGGTGATGAGTATGATTAGTTATTCTACCTTACCTGAATCATTATGGGAAAAAATATTAAAGACTACAATATATTTACTCAACAAAGTTCTAACTAAAGTAACTACAAAGACCCCTTATGAGCTTTGGATGGGCAAGAAACCTAATTTGAGACATTTGCACATTTAGAGATGTCCAGCTGAAGCTATACCTTATAGGCCACAGGAAAAAAAACTAAACTCTAGAACTATTAATTGTTATTTTGTTAGTTATTCTGAACAATTTAGGGGTTACAAGTTTTATGATCCCACTACTAAGATAATTTTTGAGATAGAAAATACACAATTCTTTGAGGATGTTGAGTTTGCGAGGGAAGAAATAGTTCGAGACCTTATTTTTGAAGAGGAATGGGTCGACATTCCTATTCTCTCAGTTGTTTTTGACAATGATCAAGATCAGGTTTTTATACCTAGCATGGTTCAAGAAGCAAATTCATATCAAGACAATATCATAATATCTATCGTTCTTATTTAAAAAATTGTTCCTAAAGCACAAACTTCATATTCTCAAGAACTTATGCCATTAGAGAAATCCACTAGAGAGAGGAGAAGTGTTATTCTAGATGATTATATTGTATATCTCCAAAAATATGAGTTTGATATTGGTACAGTAGAAGATGATCCTATTAGCTTCCGTCAAGTCATGAAAAGTTATAACTCTCAAAAGTGGATTGATAACATGAATGAAGAAATAAAGTCCATGAAGGACAACGACGTTTGGGATCTTATCTAATTGCCTAAAGATGTGAAACCTAATGGTTGCAAATGGATATATAAGACCAATAGGGATTCAAAAGATAATGTGAAGAGGTACAAGGTCCGTCTTGTCGCTAAGAGCTTTACACAGAAAGAATACATCGATTATAAAGAGACTTTCTCTCTCGTTTCATCGAAAGACTCTTTCAGGACGAGAATGGCTTTAGTGGTACTGTAACAGCCCCGGTAATTCAAAATGGAAATTATATTATAAATATTAAATGCGGAAGCGAAGACAAAATTTGATTAACATCCCTTACACTAAAACCAAAAACGTGCTCACAAAAGATTAAACTACCTAAAGGGGAAAACTTGAAAGTAAAAACTACGAATGTGACTATAGAGTCCTTAGGCGTCCCCTTCGTCGTCCTCCTGCGGAACCGGCTCGGGAACGATGTCCTCTTGATCTGAAATGATTAAATAAGGAATGAGCTACACTAGCCCAGTAAAGACATCACGATATCTCACCGTCACGGAAGTAAAGGTGGGTAGAAAACACAAAAAGACCAATGGAGCATAATTTACAACAAATCCTTTTATCGAAAATAAAACCTTTACCATTTACTTACCTCGGTGAAATTCATAAAACGATATACGAAAGCAATAACATCATCATCATCATGAAAACATATATATGAACTGTATAACATAATACCTATCACACTTTTCGTAATTCAATCGTTACACAACATATTTTCCTAATTCACCAGCCCACTAGTATCCATGGGGATCCATAGGGGTCCCGCTACCCGTTAATCCTTAACACTTGAAATCATATTCCAGGGCCGTCCCCATACCCCGTCCGGTATGGGCGCCAAAACACATAAGATCTCCATACCCCGTCCGGTATGGGAGACCACAATCCCGGTAGGGTTCCCTACGGACCCGGTCCGTCCACCATCTCCCAGGATATCTAGTCAGGCTGAACACATTATACAATTTCCATTCACATAATCTTTCATTCTCCTTTTTCCCTCAGTTAGCATTATCAATCACATACAAACACGCAAAACGATAATTTATGCCAAACAGACAACATACAGCATCAATATCCCGGTCATTCAATCCATAATCAATAAAACAGTAAAATATGCACACGAAACTATAAAATGAAAACATTGAACCTCATGCTGCATTTAAAATTGTAAAACAGGCCAAATAACAGTTAACCGACAAACACACTAGACTCGGGCTCCATTAGCGACCTTAAGCAATTTCACACATTCGTTGATTCACGAAATACCGTTTTATCATTTATTGAACTTTAATACCGTGATAGGAAATAAGGTGAGGGGTCCTTACTCGTTTCGGGGTCCGAACACGGCTTCACAGTGCGCTTGCAGGCTGTCCCTAATTTTCCCTGACTTTTCCTCGGGGAACTGAAACGCACTACTGGTACCTGCACGTGTTCCAAAAAAAATCCAAATTAGGCCCAGGGCCTCTTTCGGCCCAAATCGCAACTCCGGCACGGCGGCTCCGCCGTGCTCCGGCGACGGCGCCGCCGCTGGCGGCGGCGAGTTACCTCGGGTTGGCTGTTTTCGGCCGTTTTCGGCCACACTCTCATCGGTCCCTGTGAGAAAACAACCCTAGGGCCCTCGGGGGGCCAAAAAATCACGGAAAAACGGAGCTTACCGGCGGCGGCGCTCTCGGGTGCGGCGGCTCTCCGGCGAGGTTCGTGTTTTGGTGATTCGGGTCCGGTCAACCTGTAGTGAAAAGAATGGTGATCACGGTGATATAAAAATTGCATCAAACGGAGGCCGGGAAGGGCCTCATCGGAGGCAAAAACTGAGAAGGGGCGCGGCGGTGCCGCTGGGCTTCGACCGTGTATTCCGGCCGTTTGGCTGGGATTTTGGCTCCGATTTGGCCACAGGAGGAATCAGCATGGAAAAACGAGTCGGGGGTACGAAATTTACCTCGATCGGCGGTCGGAAGTTCCTCCGATGCGGCGGCGGGTGGCGACGGCCGGCTTCTGGTTCGTCTTCTCCGGCGAGCGGCAGACGGCTAGGGTTTGTGGTCTGGTGTGGGGGTTCTATTTATAACCCCTTGCCCTTTGATCTCAGCCGTCCATTTTGTTTTAATCTGGACCGTCCGTTTTTGATTAAATCTGGGCCGTCCGATCGCGCCCACGCGGATCGCCAACGTGGCCCTTTTTGGAACGACGTGGTATTGCCACGTGGCAGGTCCTGGTTGGCCGGGACTGCTGACCGGGCCTGCTGACGTGGCTGCTGACGTGGCTTTTTTTTTTTTTTTCCTCCTTTCCGGGTGCTACAACTCTCCCCCCCATAAAGAAATTTGGTCCCCAAATTTGCCTCATTACTCTTGATCAAACAGATGAGGATATTTGGCCCTAAATTCTGATTCCAGTTCCCAAGTCGCCTCCCTGGGCGTGTGGTTCTGCCACATGACTTTTACAAATGATATTTCCCGGTTGCGGAGTATCCTGCTTTCTCGGTCCGTGATACTGACCGGTACTTCTTCATAAGACAAGTCCTCCCGGAGTGGAAGCGGTTCGTGAGCCAAGACATGAGAAGGGTCCGGATTGTACTTACGTAGCATAGATACATGAAACACATTATGAACCCGGGAGAGCTCAGGAGGCAGTGCAAGTCTGTAGGCAGTGGTACCAATCTTGTCTAAGATTTCAAAGGGTCCAATATATCTGAGGTTTAATTTTTCCCTCCTGCCGAACCTACTAATTCCCTTGAAGGGGGTGACTTTAAGAAACACCCGGTCGCCTTTCTCAAAGGCCAGGTCTCTTCTTCGGGTATCGGCATAACTCTTCTGCCTACTCTGAGCTGTCTGGATGTTCTTCTTGATCTTAACTATCTTGGACGTGGTCTCTTCTACCAAATCCGGGCCAAACAATCTTCTATCGCCCACTTCTTCCCAACAGATCGGCGACCTACACGGACGCCCGTATAGCGCCTCATATGGGGCCATGCCGATGCTTGCTTGGTAACTGTTGTTGTAGGCAAACTCTATCAGGGGTAGGTGGTCGTCCCAATGGCCCCCGGAGTCAAGGACACAAGCTCGGAGCATATCCTCCAGCGTACGAATTGTCCTCTCTGATTGTCCATCGGTTTGGGGGTGGAAAGCAGTACTAAGAGACAGCTTTGTTCCCATAGCTTGCTGGAAACTATTCCAAAACCGAGAAGTGAATCTGGGATCCCTGTCGGATACCACGGTTACTGGAACTCCATGCAATCTGACTACCTCCCGGATATACATTCTTGCCAACTTGTCCAAAGGATCAGTCATTCTGATGGCCAGGAAGTGGGAAGACTTAGTGAGTCGGTCAACAATTACCCATATAGCATCATGTCCCGATCGTGCCTTCGGTAGTCCCGATACGAAGTCCATGGTGATATGTTCCCACTTCCACTCTGGAATCGGTAAAGGCTGAAGTAACCCGCCCAGGCGTTGATGTTCTGCTTTGACCTGCTGACATACCAAACACTTAGACACAAAGTCGGCTATATCTCTCTTCATCCCATTCCACCAGAACCGAGGTCGCATAGTTTGGTACATTTTCGTACTTCCTAGATGCATGGCGAACCTTGAGCTATGGGACTCTGTCATGATGTCTCTTCTTAACTCACTGTCATCTGGGACACACACTCTGTCCCTGAAACGAATCAATCCGTCGGCAGAGATCTGAAATTCTGAGCTCACTCCCTGTTCTGCACTCTTCTTGCGGGTTACCAGGGCGGGGTCGACTGACTGCGCTTCCTTTATTCTTTGGATTAACTCGGGTTGGACTGCTAAGTGGCCCAAACATGTGACTCTCTTCAGGTCTCGCAGGCGAACCTGCTGTGTAGCCTCAATAGACCTACATTCTGAAACCATCAGATGGGCCAGGGTGCCTGCACTTTTCCTGCTGAGGGCATCGTCCACCACGTTGCCCTTACCTGGATGGTATAGGATGTCACAATCATAGTTCTTGAGGAGTTCCATCCATCTTCTCTGACGCATGTTGAGATCCTTCTGGGTGAAGATGTGCTTCAAACTCTTATGATCAGTGAAGATCTGAAAGGTCTCTCCATACAAATAATGGCGCCAGGTTTTCAAGGCGTGTATGATGGCGGCAAGCTCCAAGTCATGGGTAGGATAGTTCTTCTCATGATTCTTTAGCTGTCTAGACCCATATGCTATAACCTTTCCATGCTGCATTAGGACACAACCCAGGCCCAGATAGGAGGCATCACTATAAACTGTGTACCCTCCTGATCCACTCGGTAGAGCCAGCACTGGTGCAGTAGTCAGTCGCTTCTTCAACTCTGAAAAACTCCTCTCGCAGTTCTCATTCCATTCAAACATTGCATTCTTCTTTGTGAGTCGGGTTAGAGGAGCTGCTAGACTAGAGAACCCTTCGACAAACCGGCGGTAATAACCTGCCATCCCTAGGAAACTGCGAATTTCCTTAACTGTTGTCAGCCTTTCCCAACCAAGTACCGCTTCAACCTTTTCGGGGTTCACCGACACCCCTTCCTTCGATATAACATGTCCTAGGAAGGTGGTTTGTTCGAGCCAAAATCCACACTTGCTCAACTTCGCATACAACTTCTTTTCCCTGAGTACCTGTAGAACTTGGGCAAGATGATGAGCATGTTCTTCCCTACTTTTTGAGTAGACTAAGATATCATCGATGAACACGATGACAAATTGGTCCAAGAATTCTCTGAATATTCTGTTCATTAGATCCATAAAGATGGTCGGGGCGTTGGTTAGCCCAAACGGCATAACCAGGAACTCATAGTGTCCGTACCTGGTTCGGAATGCCGTCTTGGGGATGTCTTCTGCTCTCACTTTTACCTGATGGTAACCTGATCGTAGATCTATTTTAGAAAAGACCTGTGCACCCTGCAACTGATCGAAAAGGTCATCAATACGGGGAAGAGGGTACTTGTTCTTAATTGTTACCTTGTTTATCCTTCTATAATCAATGCACAGTCTCAACGTTCCATCCCCTTTCCTTGCAAAAGTAACCCCGGCACCCCATGGGGAAATGCTGTGTCTAATGATGCCACTGTTTTGTAGCTCAGTGATTTGTTTCCTTAGCTCTTCCATCTCGATGCGGCTCATTCGGTAAGGAGCTACCGAGATGGGCTGGGTTCCTGGCTGTAAGTCTATGGTGAACTCGACCTCTCTGTCCCCTGGTAGACCGGGCAGTTCATCCGGAAATACGTCTGTAAAGTCTCGGACTACTGGAATCTCTTGGATACAAACTTCTTTCTTGGGTTTACCTAGTTAGGGAAAATACAATATTAAGGCACTGGGAATTAAGAAGAAAAGAATTTGTCATTAGGGAAAATCAGTACCGAATAATTTTATTAACTTGTGAATGGCTCCTCGTTGGGAGGATTAAATACAATCTTTTTATTAAAGTAGTCTATGGTGGCGTGATACGCCGCTAGCCAATCCATTCATAGGATTACATCAAAATCCCCTGTGTCTAACCCTATCAGGTCTACCCTCAATTTCCTATCTGCTATCTCCACGGCACATGCCCTGTAGACAACCTCTCCTAGCAATGTCTCCCCCCCAGCGGTAGATACAAGCAATAATGAATCAAGTCTATCAGGTGATACACAAATTTTGGAAGCAAGAACATGTGAAATAAAAGAATGTGATGCACCAGTATCAAACAAAATATGAGCAATGTGGCTAGAGATAGTATACATACCATGTACCACGTCCGGGTCTGCGTCGGCATCCTTCTGGGTAAGGTTGTAAACTCTGCCCTGGATTGGAGGCCTCCCTTGATTCTGGTTTCTAGGGCACTCCCTCGCATAGTGCTGGGCATTGCCGCATATGCGACAGGTGTTGTTGAGGCGGTAGCAGGGTCGGTCCCCATGATCCCTGCCGCAGTACTGGCAGATCTTCCCACGTGCTGCCCCCATAGCCTGAGGAGGGGCCTGAACGGCAGGCCTGGGCCTCTTACTGGGTTGGACAGGCATGGTAGGCGCTGGCCTGCGGAGCGGGGCTGAGGGTCGGGAACTTCCCGCTAGCTGAGGGCGGGTGTCGAAGCTCCTTTCTATGATCTGCGCCTTTGCCAAGACTGCCGAATATGTCTCGAGCTCCATCACCAATAAGTGCTGTCTGATCGCCGGGCAGAGGCCCCATTGGAATTTCCTGGCCTTTCGGTCCTCATCCAACAATGTCTCCAGAGCATGTCGGCCCAGCTCCAGGAACTTGTGGGCATACTCCGACACTGTTATATTACCCTGGACCAATTGAGCAAATTCTAATTCCTTTAAATGTTGGATGTGTTTAGGGAGATACTCCGCATGGAAGGCCGCTAGGAACTGCTCCCAAGTAACTGGTATAGGCAGGGTGGCCCGCTTGAGCTCCCACCAGTGTACCGCTTCCCCTACCAGCATGTAGGAGGCAATGGCAGCCCTCTGCTCAGGAATTACTCCCAAGGTCTCAAAAGCTCTCTCAGTCTCTGCCAGCCAGTATTGGGCCTCTTCGAACGAGGATCCCCCTGAAAAGGTAGAAGGGTTCAGTCTCCTGTACCTCTCTATGAAGCCGGGGTCGATCAAGGAGGGAGCGGGGTCCCGAGGTAGAGGGACTGGGGCCAGCTGAGGGTGAACTGGGGGACCCTGTGGTGGCGCCTGCTGATGTGGTGGGGGCACCGGAATGTGCTGTGGCGGCACCTGTTGGTACTGTGGCTGTGGTACCGGATCGTACCGCGGCTGTGGTGCCGGGTGGTATCGTGGAGGAACAGGCTCCTGCCGGGGTGGCTCGGGATCAGCCTGCTGTAGCGGGGGCTCAACCTGCGCTAGCGGAGGAGGTCCCGGTAACTCCCTTCTCTCCTCTTGCCTTCGCTGGGCAGCTGCGAGAGCCTCCACCATCTCGAATAGTCTATCTAAATCCTCCCGAATTGAATTATCTGGGGCCGCTCGGTTCAGTGGGGGCCTTCCTCTCCTCATTCCTGTGTACCTGCATTCACAAGGAATGATTGAGTAACAATATATCGGTGAGTATTTCTCTAAGGCACATTAGTGTAAGGGATGGGTCCGAGGAAATGCGGCTCTGATACCAACTGTAACAGCCCCGGTAATTCAAAATGGAAATTATATTATAAATATTAAATGCGGAAGCGAAGACAAAATTTGATTAACATCCCTTACACTAAAACCAAAAACGTGCTCACAAAAGATTAAACTACCTAAAGGGGAAAACTTGAAAGTAAAAACTACGAATGTGACTATAGAGTCCTTAGGCGTCCCCTTCGTCGTCCTCCTGCGGAATCGGCTCGGGAACGATGTCCTCTTGATCTGAAATGATTAAATAAGGAATGAGTTACACTATCCCAGTAAAGACATCACGATATCTCACCGTCACGGAAGTAAAGGTGGGTAGAAAACACAAAAAGACCAATGGAGCATAATTTACAACAAATCCTTTTATCGAAAATAAAACCTTTACCATTTACTTACCTCGGTGAAATTCATAAAACGATATACGAAAGCAATAACATCATCATCATCATGAAAACATATATATGAACTGTATAACATAATACCTATCACACTTTTCGTAATTCAATCGTTACACAACATATTTTCCTAATTCACCAGCCCATTAATATCCATGGGGATCCATAGGGGTCCCGCTACCCGTTAATCCTTAACACTTGAAATCATATTCCAGGGCCGTCCCCATACCCCGTCCGGTATGGGCGCCAAACCATAGACCTCACTACCCCGTCCGGTATGAGGGTGAAACGGGCCGTCCCCATACCCCGTCCGGTATGGGCGCCAAAACACATAAGATCTCCATACCCCGTCCGGTATGGGAGACCACAATCCCGGTAGGGTTCCCTACGGACCCGGTCCATCCACCATCTCCCAAGATATCTAGTCAGGCTGAACACATTATACAATTTCCATTCACATAATCTTTCATTCTCCTTTTTCCCTCAGTCAGCATTATCAATCACATACAAACACGTAAAACGATAATTTATGCCAAACAGACAACATACAGCATCAATATCTCAGTCATTCAATCCATAATCAATAAAACAATAAAATATGCACACGAAACTATAAAATGAAAACATTGAACCTCATGCTGCATTTAAAACTGTAAAACAGGCCAAATAACAGTTAACCGACAAACACACTAGACTCGGGCTCCATTAGCGACCTTAAGCAATTTCACACATTCGTTGATTAAAAAAATACCGTTTTATCATTTATTGAACTTTAATACCGTGATAGGAAATAAGGTGAGGGGTCCTTACTCGTTTCAGGATCCGAACACGGCTTCACAGTGCGCTTGCAGGCTGTCCCTAATTTTCCCTGAATTTTCCTCGGAGAACTGAAACGCACTACTGGTACCTGCACGTGTTCCAAAAAAAACCCAAATTAGGCCCAGGGCCTCTTTCGGGCCAAATTGCAACTCCGGCACGGCGGCTCCGCCGTGCTCCGGCGACGGCGAGTTGCCTCGGGTTGGCTGTTTTCGGCCGTTTTCGACCGAATTCGGCCACACTCGCATCGGTCCCTGTGAAAAAACAACCCTAGGGCCCTCGGGGGGCCAAAAAATCACGAAAAAACGGAGCTTACCGGTGGCGGCGCTCTCGGGTGCGGCGGCTCTCCGGAGAGGTTCGTGTTTTGGTGATTCGGCTCCGGTCAACCTGTAGAGAAAAGAATGGTGATTACGGTGATATAAAAATTGCATCAAACGGAGGCCGGGAAGGGCCTCATCGGAGGCAAAAACCGAGAAGGGGCGCGGCGGCGCCGCTGCGCTTCGACCGTGTATTCCGGCCGTTTGGCTGGGATTTTGGCTCCGATTTGACCACAGGCGGAATCAGCGTGGAAAAACGAGTCGGAGGTACGAAATTTACCTCGATCGGCGGGTGGCGGCGGCCGGCTTCTGGTTCGTCTTCTCCGGCGAGCGGCAGGCGGCTAGGGTTTGTGGTCTGGTGTGGGGGTTCTATTTATAACCCCTTGCCCTTTGATCTCAGCCGTCCATTTTGTTTTAATCTGGGCCGTCCGTTTTTTATTAAATCTGGGCCGTCCGTGCGATTAAATCTGGGCCGCCCGCTTGTCAACGTGGCCCTTTTTGGAACGACGTGGTATTGCCACGTGGCAGGTCCTGGTTGGCCGGGACTGCTGACCGGGCCTGCTGACGTGGCTTTTTTTTTTTTCCTCCTTTCCGGGTGCTACAGGTACATTTTGATCTTGAGTTACATCATATGGATATTAAGACAGCATTTCTCACAAAAAACTTTGTATTTGAAGATGCACATAAAATGATTTGTAAACTAAAAAAATCTATTTATTCACTTAAGTAGACTTCCTGTCAATGGTATCACAAATTTCATCAAGTCGTCATTTCGTTTGATTTTGAGATGAATTTGGTAGAAGATTGTGTATATCAAAAGTTCAGTGGGAATAATTATATTTTTCTGGTTTTATATGTCGATCACATACTGCTTGCCAGTAGTGATATAGAATTATCGCACGAAAACAATGAATTTCTAACAAAGAAATTTGATATGAAAGATCTTTGGGATCCCTCTTTTGTATAAGGGATCCAGATACACCGAGAACACTCTCGGGGTATTTTTGGATTATTACAAAAGAGTTATATGGAAAAAGTTCTTAAAAGATTTGGTATGTAGGATTGTAAACCAGGTGACTTTTATGTATCTAAATGAGATAAGTTTACTCTAAGTCAATACCCTAAGAAAAAACCTAGAGACTATAGAGATACAAAATATTCTTTATGCTTCAGCCATAAGGAGTGTTTTATGTGAATAGATTTGTACGCGTCTAAATGTTGTGTACATTACTAGGATATTAGGTAGATATTTAAAAAATTCAGATATGAATCATTGAAAAACAATCAAACGTGTTATGCGGTATCTACAAAGGACAAAAGGTTATATGCATACATACAGGAGGTCAGATTAGTTGGAGATCATTGGTTATTTTGATTCTGTTGGATGTTCAGACAATAGAAAATCTACATCAAACTATATCTACTTGTTTGCTAGAGGAACTATTTCCTAAAAGAGTGTTAAGCAAATACTTGTAGCATCTTCTACTATGACAGCAGAGTTTGTAACTTGTTATGAGGCATCCAATTATGAAATATGGCTACAAAATTTTGTCACTAAGCTGCGTATTGTTGTTAGCATAGAAAGACCATTAAAAATATTTTGTGACAAAAAGGGCGTGGAGAGACCTAAGTGACCGTTAGAAATCCTCAACGATTATAATATTCTAATTTTTATTCATTTTAATTTAATTTTATAAAATTATTAATTTCCCTTAATTATTGAAAATATTTAGATATGTTTTCTTTATAATCTATTTTTAAAGAAATAAAAAATTATTGAGCAATTAAAGATTTTAAAGAATTAAAGGTTACTATTACTATAAATCTCTAAATAAACTAAAATTTCAAATATTTGAAAAGTAATTTGTTAATTGAAAATTCACTGTGCCCAGCTTTGGTCGAAATCTCAACCCCATTCACCTCTTATTTTATTCTTCAAAAAATGGGAAAGTAACCGTTACGAACCCTCAAATTTAAAATCTACAAACTGAAACAAACTAAAACCAAGAACGATTATACCCACAAAGAAAAAAAAAACAATGAGTGAAGAAGAAGAGCTAAAGCAGCAACGGCAAAATCCAGAAACAGAAGAAGCGTTAATGCAACAGCTTAGATCCAGAGCCACGGAGTTCCTGCTGAGAAAAGAATGGCAAGAGTCCCTACAAGCCTTCTCTCACTTTATCACTCTCTGCCATCACCAAATCTCAAAGATCAATCAACAACCACACTCCGATAACTCAGATCGTCTCCCCAAGCTACAGAAATCGCTCTGCTTAGCCCTCTCTAACCGCGCAGAAGCCCGATTCAGACTGCGAGAATGTAGTGAAGCCCTAAGGGATTGTGATGAGGCGTTGAAGATTGAAGCCACCCACTTCAAGGCTCTGGTTTGCAAAGGTAAGATCCTGCTCAGCCTTAGTAAATACTCCATGGCTCTCCATTGTTTCAAGACTGCGTTGCTTGATCCTCAGGCTAATGGAGACTTCGAGGACCTTAATGGGTATTTGGAGAAATGCAAGAAGCTTGAGTTCCAATCAAGAACTGGAGCGTTTGATCTCTCTGATTGGATCCTAGGTGGTTTTCGTGGTGATTCACCGGAACTTGCTGAGTACATTGGTGCACTGCAAATCGAGAGATCTGAGATCAGCGGACCAAATATGATGTTGATGTGCCCCATGCGACAACGCACGTTGATTCGATCGTCAGCGTCTGGCATTTCTGATGACATACGTGTGATGGTGTGTGGTGACACTGACGACCAGGACCGCATGTCCGAATGTAAAATATGTCCCTTATTTCGTATAATATAGTTTCTAAAATAATTCATAATTTAATATATGTGTTTTCTATTATAAACGAAAAAAATTATCCAAACGGTATTTGAATTTTCGAGATGACCATAGATCAAATTAGAAAGGATTCCCTAAGCTTTTTTCGATCACACCATAGGTAAGAATTATATGTATTCCATACGGAGACATAAATTATAAGTTTATGTAAATAGGTATATATATAGTGCATTATGTGTGAATGTTTAAATGTATGTGTAATGTAATATGAATATAATTAGTATTTCTAATTTATATTTGTGTGTGTTTATATAGTATATATATCTACATTGTTACGCATGTGTGTGTATATATATAAAAATATATGATATATGAATTGCTGATAATAGAATTGATAAGAACATAGCTGATAAGAACAAATTTGTGAATAAATATATATATATATATAGTATATTGTGTATGATTGTGTCTATACGTTTTAAGTATAAACGTGTGTGTATATATCGATAGAGATTATGTGTGTGTGAATATAAATATATATTCTGTTTAAGACATGTAGTAACGATACATGCTTGTATTATAATCTATGTATGTGTAGCATGTAAAATGTATAACTATTGTGTGTACATGTGGAATTTAGGTATTCTGCACTTGCTATGTGATCTGGTACAAATATAGGATGCACTGTACTTGCTGTGCAATCTGGTATATGATGATTCAGAAAGTCTTTCGAAATATATAGTTTTGATGTGTGTGATGATATCATATATTTTAAATGTGTGTGTGTGTGTGTATGTTTGTGTTTAATTATGCGTAGAAACTAAGATCTTAGGTGTGAAATGAGTGAATTGAAAATAAGAGAGATTTGAAAAGAGTATAAAGTGTAAGGATTCTAGAAACCTATTCGTTTAGTTTGAATCGAGGAGGGGATGGTGCATGTATGGCTGAAGGTCAGCGGCTATAGTGAACCTGCACATGGATAGAGTTTGAAACCTAGTTCAGATGTGGATAGCCAATGTAACTGTTGTAGTCAATGTAAAATTTTGTGTGTATGCTGTCCACGCGATGGGGGGATCCATTTTGCCTCTCCTTGACAACGACATAAATGGCATCTTGCGATAAAACTTTAGATGTGATATTTCAAGTGTAAGAGCGATTTGAAAAGAGAACAAGAATTAAGTTAGAAGAGTGAGGACTAGAATATATTTCGTGTGATGATTTGTTTTATTTTGTAGTTTGATTGTGATATTTTATTTCACATTTTTTTCATTATAAATATTATTATATTTTACATATTACGTGAATGTATATATGTAAGTCTCCGTTATAGAATTTGTTTTCTTACTAACCTCGTGAAACTCACCCCAATTCACCCTCATACAGATAAGAGAAGATGAGAAACAAATTACGATCAATGGAAGATGATGAAGGAAACTTTATTAGTTTTTATTTTAATATTATAAATTAATTTACATGTCTTAATTATTGTAAACATATAATTATTTTATCACAAGGGATATGTATCAAAGTGTAGTTATGCGGCATATTAATATTTATCTGTTTCACTAGTTGAAAATATTGTGCTAAAGTCCGTACCCACCAACATTGAAGTTTGGGCTGTTGCAGTTATATTTCTAAATGATGTGTAGTTTCAGTGGGAGTTTTGTCCCTTAGTTGCATTTATTTTGTAAGACATACTATAAACTTTGTACTTTACTTTTGGTTTATGTATATATGATTTCATTCCAGATTTTGTATTTTTGTTTATATATATTATTTATGAGCTTTCTTACAGTTGATCTCATTAAAATGAAGACAGGACTAGCTGGAAATAAGCATGCTTAGATCACATAATATATAATTTTCATGCTGCACATTTATACTTGATTCATGTCGTTCGGTTATATTCATATACGTGACAATTGATGAGTTTAACTATGATAGTTGTAGCGAAGACCGCTTTGATCCTATGTCGTTATGATCGATTGACAAAATTGTTTGGTGATCCATTCAGATATTAATAATATAGTTTTGAGTACTCTTACGGTTATTTAACGCATAGTTAAGGTGTCATATAAAACCCAAGTGAGATATTGTTGAATTTTTTTCGACATGTTGGCTTAATGTGGACCTTGAAATGCGTATTAGACTATCAATTTAATGTGTACGTTTAAAAGTGATCAAATACAGTTAAAAAGTATTGAGTCTTAATGCATCAAGTTTAAGTATGAGTTTGTAACATGCAAATACTATTTTTATAATATTTTTATTTTATGATAAGTGAAATGGGAATTACAAATATTTATCGATATAAAAGGCAGTTATGATTGTTAAATCATAAGGTCGCCATTTTATTTTTCTGAAATTCTGTCACCAGAAAAAAACTAACTTTTGAGGCATCATGTTGATTAGAAAGATTCTACCACCGGACGCTAACAATTCTTCTGTGATAGATTCAGGTAAGTTGCCAGTTACATTTCTCATTGATTTAGTATGAGATTGCGTGTTTAGACTTATAGAAATATTGATTTGAAAAATATTTTTTATTTTAACATTAAGTTGCTTTCAAAAATATAATAATTTAGTTAAGAATCAACTATACAATAAAATAAAAACTTTAAGAACCGATAGAGGATGAGAGTATTTACCTAATTAGTTCAGAGAATTTTGTGATGAAATGAGAATAAAACATCAGTTAACTATTGGTGTTGTAGAAAGAAGAAATAGAACCTTGCTTAAAATGGTTAGATCTATGATGGCACAAGTTAATTTTTCAATTACTTTTTAGGGTGATACATTATTATTTGACATATATACTCTTAACCATGTACCCTTAAAATCAGTTACCACCACACCGTATGAGTTATGAAGTAAAAGAAAAGCAAACCTAAGTTTTCTAAAACCTTGGGGTTGTGCCGCCTATGATCATAAATCTTTCCACAAACATGGAAAATTAAGTCCAAGAGGGAAGAAAAGTATTTTTATAAGATATTCCGAACAATAAAAAAGATATATGTTCATAAGCACACAAAAAATGGTCATGTAACTAAATTTGAATCACGAGATGTCACATTCTTAGATAATGATTTTCTTAAAAATAATGAGATAAGTCAAGACTTATCTCTATATGATACTCAAGACCAAACTTTTTTTCACCCCACAAATACAAATAGACCCACTATATTCGAGTAGGAGCGATATAAGATTCAATTAAATCATAATCAATAGTGGGCCCAAGTATGGAAGTTGGTCTAAGTGGGAGTAATTAGAATAATCTCAAAATTTTCAAACAAATAGGAAAAGTACTCCTCGTTGTTATTTTGAGATTGAATGGGAAATATTCTTAATTACTCCAGAAGATGAGGAAAAGCCAAAAAATGTAAATAAGGCTCTCAAATTTCCTATAAAAGAAAAATGGATGAAAGCAATGGAAGAGGAAATAGAGTCCGTGAAATCTAATCAAGTCTGGGAGTTGGTCGATTTACCTAAAGGATATAAATCCATTGGGAACAAATGGGTTCTCAACATTAAGTGAAAAATTGATGACAGTATTAAAAAATATAAAACTCGCCTAGTCATGAAGTTGTATACACAAAAGGAAGGAATAGATTATGAAGAAACTTTTTCACCTATTATTAAATTTACCTCAATTTAACTAATTCTAGCAATAGTATCATGCATAGATCTTGAATTACATTAAATGGAGGTAAAGACTGCTTTTCTCAATGGAGAATTTGAAGAAGAGATCTATGTGGAACAACCAATAAGTTTCATTAAAAAAGGCCAAAAACATAAATTATGTCGACTTTTAAAGTCAATATATGGTCTTAAATAGTCTTCAAGACAATAGTATATTTGATATCATAATGTGACAATATCACATAACTTTAATATGATTGAAGAAAACCATTATATATATTAAAAGATCTAAAGATAAATTTGTTATCTTATCATTGTATGTAGATGAAATACTTGTAGTTAAAAATGATAAGGGGCATGTAAAAGAAATTAAAAATTAGTTGTCATCTCATTATGAGATGAAAGATATGGGTGAGATTGCATATATCCTTGGAGTTAAATTTTCAAAAGATCGTTTAAAAAATTTGTTATCTTTCTCATAAGATTTGTATATTAAAAAGATTCTTGAACAATTTTATATGAAAGATTATAAACTCACTGATACCCCTATCATAAAAGGTGAAACTTTAAGCTAAAGGTTGTGTCCTAAAACACCACAAGAAAATAAACAAGTGATAAAGTTCCTTGTTCAAGTGTAATGGAATCCTTATGTATGCTATGATGTGCACAAATCCTGACATATGTCATGCAATTGGAATGGTAAGTAGATATCAATTCAAACCTGGTCAAGTACATTAGAAAGCAGTGAGAAGAATCCTATATTATCTCAAAGGCATAGCTGATTACTCATTATGTTATTAAGGGATTGATTTACATTTGAATAGCTATACGGATATTGACTGGGGAGGAGATTAGATGAGAGAAAATCTATCTATGGATTTACTTTCTCACTAAATGGAGGTATCATATCATGGAGTAGTAAGAAATAATCATATATAGCTTTTTCCATAATGGAAGCTAAGTTTGTAATTTTTTCAGCTGCAGTTTAAGAAGCTGTTTGTTTAAAAAGGTTTATGGACCATTTGGGAGTCAATGGTATTGCTAGTGAACCAAAAATTATGAACTGTGACAGTCAAATAACAATAACATATGTCAAAGATCCCAAATTTCATGAGAAAACAAAACATAAAAATATTATATACAATTTCGTGAAGGGTATGGTTGGACGAAAAGAAGGGAACATGAAGCTCATATCTACGCACGATATGGTAGCATATTCATTTACAAAGCATATACCAAGAGATACATATTATAAGCATGTTAAATTATTAGGTTTGCGTAAGTGTTAAATGTACTTATATATTATATATTTCTCAACCATGTTCGGTGTTTATGTTATCAATGAAAGACTCTTTTTTCTTTCTTATTGGTCTCATTTACATTTGTTGTAGAGCATACATATATAAAGACATGTACATATGTTGTGTACATCTATACCTTCAGAGAAAGCGTGTCAGACAGATATAAAATTGGTCTTCTCACACAAGCAATCACCTTCGTTATTTGATATGACAAAGATAAGACAAATTTAAGCTAATTATCTATGTGGTAATTGAAAGCCAACTTAAATATTAATAACTGTCGTCACTCATCAGGGTGAGGAATTAAGTTATAATAAAATTACTAAGTTTATGACACTTAGTGAATAATTTAATGATTATCACTTTATCTATATTATTATCATATTAGAGTTCTGAAGAGTTAAAAATGTGTGTAAGTGAACTCAAGTTAGATATTGAGTATATCTTATTACAATATATACAATATTTATAAAAAAATAAAAGATATGCACCCCATGGGAAAGGAGAGAAAACCGAAAGATATGATTCATACTGCATGTGCAACTATCTCAACTTTAATATTGCATGAGATCCTAAAATTTTAAGATAATCTCATCTAACACCCTCATGACTCTAATCTATTTCCTAAACCTTTTAATTAAGGCTCACTATCTTTGGATATACCCAAAAGATCATGAATGATTTGGTCCAATGGGATAGTTCTAAAAAAGCAAATTAAATAAAATGTGAGAGAATCAAGATAAGAGGAAGATCACAATTTTAAAAAAAAATATCACATCATTGATGCACATTCATTCATCGACCAATTATGTTTATCTATAAAAAAAAAATATAATTCTAAATGTACTCAATTTATTAGTTAAATGAGATCGTTAAATATATGAATATGATATGTGATCTAAGGTATAGCATACAATTGCATAGTCGAGAAGTTATATACTCCTAACAGATATATAGGTAAAGTGTTCTTAAATTATGCATAGTAACACGACCTATTTACATATGAGTCTTGTAGAATTAAAAATAGTGATAATCTCGTCACATATGAGTGGGAGATGTTGAATTTAATCGGTAGGTCACCTATGATGGGAGTCAGTTTGGATTAATAATAATCAATTATCAATTGTTTTTTGATTATATCTTTGAATATTTTCAAAAATAAAAAGAAATTTATTATTTAGGAATATTTGAAGAATTATTTATCTACAAATAGGAAGATTTATAAATTGTTACCTAAGAAGATATTTCTTGATTTTAAAATCTAAGTTTGTGATTAACTTGCAATTGCTTCTATTTTTATAATTTCTTACTAGTAGATTTAAATTAGAGTTTGGGGGCAATGTTTCCCTCTACACTAGAGGGTTTTCCATACGAAAATCTTGTGTTCTTCGTTGTTAAATTTTTCTGTTATTATCCAATGTGTAATAAGTCATATCAAAGCATCATTGGGTAGGATACGAAATTAATTACATAAAATTAACATGGTTATACTCTGGCAAGATCAAGTACAAATTGTTCACTTTGAAAACCGATAATAGAGGAATCATCTATACTGAAAGGGATTTATTTAATCCTAATAAATTAGAAAGTTTTAAACTCAATTGGGAAATTTGGATGATGATTAGGAAAAGCTGCATAAAAAAGAATAAAGTTAGCATTGAAGTTGACGCTCGGGTATTATGAAGAAAACTAAAAAAAAAAATACATAAGAGATGAAAAATGCCAAAAATAAAGCCTTTAGGATCAAAAGGATGGTAATGTTGATGTTTAATGAATGGTGATTTATAATAGAATGTCAGAAGTGGCTTTGAGGATTTGATGAATTAGTTAAGCACCATGAAGATATACCTTGATGAGGAATTGCAAAGTTTTACTTTTATTGAGTTCTTTACCATACATACATACAGTTGGGAAACACTAGCAGTGTCTTTTAGCAACTCTGCTCCTAATGAAGTTGCCACTTTACGGATAGTAAAATATATAGCTCACAAAGTGAAGAGATCAGATGCCCAAGATGCTGGTGTAGTTTTTTCATAGACTCTTCTTGTAAGAGAGAACAAGGGTTAAAGAGTAAGACTAGAGGTCACAAGGCGCATCATAAAATGCAGAGAAAAATTTTAGCCAAGAAGAGAAAAGTTCAAATATTATTATTGTTGTAAAGAATGTCATATATTAAGAGAACTACAACTTATATAATAGAGAAGTTAAGGATGAGAAGACTGAAAGGAAGGAAGATAATGTGCAAAAACCGGTATTGCTTATCTGTAAAGATGATTAGGATGATGTTGCCATAAATTATCTTATCTTATCTTGACTTGAACATTAATTCAGGGACATGTTATCATACTATATATACCCAAGAGCTACATTCTTCCTGAGTACAACTTAAGAAAATTTTGCATATTGAAGATGAACAATACCAGTGATGCAAATGAGAATTGATATAATTCTTGTACAGTGATAAGCCTAGAATTGAGAAGCCCAGAATGACCAATAGAAGGCTCATTCGAAACCCGAAGTTTATGCACTAAACAACAAGAGAGAAGCAAAAACAAAACATTGCAAAACAATTGGTCAAGCACCACTGAACGACCACCGCCAGAATCCATCAACTATCCTTAGTTTTATCTTCCATTATTTTGTAATTGCTAGTTTTCAGCTTTTCTATTCTTATCTTAATGCTTAGAAGTAGGAAAGTTGGTTATTTTCATATTGTATTTAATGCACTATGCTCTTGAATGAAATCAGTGAATTTTGATAAGCAAATCTACTGGTTTATTCTCACCACAAGCAGAATATATCTCTTACCTCTCTGATTGGGACCTATCTGTAGTATCAAAGTAGGATGGCTTCAAATAAAGAGCGAATTGAAAGCATCGAACAAGGATTAGGCGCGTTCCAAGATACCGTCAGTCAACTGGAGATGGGAATGGCTGACAAGCTCTGCCTCATCGAGGAAAATCTGCAGCGCCTCACCGACACCGTGTTGTCCAGCCGCGAAGGATCTTTCAGCAATTTAATGGGTCAGCTTGGACCACCCAGAACCACCAAGGATGACGGTCCACAGCAAATAGACACAACCCGATAGAATTTCTATTCGAGGCTCGCCAAACTTGAATTCCCCACCTTCACCGGTGATGATTTGACGCAATGGCTTAACAAAGTCGAACAATTTTTTGAGTTTTAAAGACCCACCAATAACAGCAAGGTTGCTTCGGCCGCATTCCACATTGAAGGAGAAGCAAATTCTTGGTGGTAGTGGCTCCGCAAGACGAATCAAGAAGAAGGCAAGGAAATTACTTGGACCAGGTTCACTGCGGAGCTGTGGGCTCGATTTGGGCCGCCCGAATGTGAGGATTTTTATGAGGTCCTTGCCAGAATTCAGTAAGTGGGCTTGCTCAGGGAATACAAAAAAAAAGTTTGAAAAGCTTGGCAATGGGGTCTAAGGCGAGCTCAAGCTCGAGATTGCGGATGGATCCGATCGTTCAAGCCCAGAATATTGAGAAAGGCCATCAGTGGCCCAGATACGTGAAGACCAACTGGGTCGTCAGCATAGATCCATCAAGGTCGGGTGCAACGCGCCTCCAAACCCGACTCCCGGGGTGCCTCAAACCCTAGTCCTCGATGCTGGACAAACTACGCGGCCTGGGAAGAATTGCAGCACCGCCGCTTGTAGGGGCTCTGCTTTCATTACGATGAGAAGTTCACCACAGGTCAATGTTGTCGCTGGCCACAGCTACTGGTAATGGAAGGAACCGAATAGGAAGACAAACCTGAACCGATGAAAAATCCTGAAATCTCTCTCCATACGCTCGTGGGGTGTTTGATCGCCCGGACGATGTGATTATCGGCCACTTTCCACAAGCATAAAATGGCAGCCTTCATTGGCAGCGGCTCAACCCATAATTTTATCAGTGAAAGAGTCACCGACAGCCTGCAACTTCTGGTCGTTCCAACCGAGTTCAAGGTGAAAGTAGCGAATGGCTAGCCTCTTCAATGCGGAGGGATTTTTATCAGCGTGCCCGTTGTCATCCATGGTATCACCTTCTCATCACTCTGTATGTTTTGTCTTTAACCGGGTTAGATTTGGTGTTAGGGATTCAATGGCTAAAATGCTTGGCGCTGTAACCTGTGACTAAAGAAGAATGACTAGGGAATTTCTCTGGAATGGCAGAATGCATAAGCTATAGGGCGCTGGTGAGAAATCAATCCAAGCGACTTCCATGAGGTTAGTCACCAAAACTCTTTGCCAAAAAAAATATAGATGTGGCAGAATGTATGCAGGCATAAGCTCTACCTAAGGTGGCTACAAATCATAATGGGATGGCAGAATTATTGGTAGAATACAGTGATATTTTTCAAGAAGCAACCAGGCTCCCACCGGTTAGAGAAATTTCCTACCAAATCATTCTGAAAGAGGGTGTTGATTCGGTCAATGTGAAACCTTACAGGTATGCACATTTTTAGAAAACTGAGATTAAGAAACAGGTTCAAAAGATGTTGAAGATGGACATTATCAAGCCAAGTGTTAGTCCTTTCTCATTCCTGATGCTGCTAGTCAAGAAAAAAGACAGGACTTGGCGTTTTTTTACTAACTACAAGGCCTTGAATGCGATCACTATTAAAGATCACTTCCCAATCCCCACCGTCGATGACATGTTTGACGAATTACATTGGGCTGTCTTTTTCACTGAGTTGGACTTGACTTCCAGCTATCACCAAGTAAGGTCACACCCTCCGAACACTTATAAGATAACATTTAGGACCCATAATGGCCACTATGAATATTTGGTTATGCCATTCGGGTTATACAACGCACCTTCGACCTTCCAAGCCATTATGAACACAATCTTCAGGCCTTACCTCCGCAGGTTCATCCTGGTTTTCTTTGATGATATTTTAATTTACAGTCCTAACTGGGAGTTACATTTGGAGCAAGTCCTGCAAATTTTGAACTCTTATAGAAAATCTGAGTTCAGTGGTTGAATCTTTAGTTTTTTTACTCGGCTGAGAAGTTGAAGAAGTAAGCAACCTAAAAATCCAATATCTTCTTCAATCACTCACTCTCTTCAGAGTTTTTCTTGAGCTATCCATAATCCCAAATGCACTCATCTCTCTTTTTTCATCTTTACAACCAGTAAATTCCTTCCCACCCATTGCTTTGCAGTGAACACAAATAAGGAATTAAGAGAAAGAAAACCATATTGGTCCATATTTTCGTTCGTTGTTCATCATATATAATTTCCCTTAAACTAATCCGTCCAAAATTTCAGTTTTGATTGTCAAATTTCCATTCAATTTAGGTTCCTAATAATCTTTGATGGATATGGGATTGTCAACGACTCTCTCTCGACCCACTTCCTTTAGTCGCATGAAATCTCGAATTCTATGCGATTCAGAAAGTTTCCAATAATAATTCCTGCAAAAAACCACGGATACTCGTTTCATGGAATATCGAGTTTTACAAATCCCAGCATTTTTAGAGGAATTTTGTGTTCAAGATTGCCTCAAAATAGAAAATTTAACAATGGAGCTTCCTGGAGATTACTAGGGGAAGTTATAGATGATGTGGGTGTTCAGCCAAATGAGGATGTGGGCAAGAAAGTGAAGTCTGTGGATGTTTTGTTAAAAACAGGAGCCGTTCTAGGGGCACTGATTTGTGGGCTTTTGGTGTTTGGATACAAGAGGGTATTTGCAGTGGAGAGTACAGTGAATGCAGAGTACGGGCTGATTTGGCAGAGTATTATGCTGCTAAGGAATGTGTGGCCAAAAGTTTCTTAGGTTCTCCAGGTTTTCAAGGAGCAAGGTTTGGTTTTGGTAGCACTTTTGGGGCTGTCTGCATTCTTTTCCATGGCTGAGACTTCCATTACGATATTATGGCCATGGAAGGTACACATTTGCTTATAGCTAACTGGAGGTGCTTTTTCTCTTAATCAGCTATGATATCATGGTTTCAAACAAAATATTGGAAAGTTATGTTAACTAGGAGGGTAATTTCTTCAGCTAAGGCTAGTGAATAATAGATTTAGAAAGTATTTCCATTTCATAATAGTGGCGAGGTCTTGGTGGTGTTTGATGTTGGGTGGTTTGATGCATTCTTTGTGATTGTGCTGAATGAGGCTCTCATAATTTCTATCATATGGTAATTTATTTGCTTTGCATGTTAGCTTCAAAATGAATAGTTGTTCCTGCATTTCCATTGTCTGATAATTCAGTGGATACTGATTTATTATCTACAAAAAGATCTTTGTCTTCAAGGTAATGAATCCCATAAGCATCTCCTCTTATGGTGCCTGGAGGGTAGAAAGCTACGAAATCCCAGCATCTCATTTATCGAGAGCGAGAAGAACATTATAGCATTTATTCCGAACTCAATATTTGGTTGCAGATCTTATGTTTTGTTTAATGGTTATCCTCTTCATAATGCGGATGATCTAGGGGAGCTTTTTATATGGGTGCACCAGTGTTGCCTTTGTTTATATATTTATATGTAATATTTATTTTCGAAAGAAAAAAGTTTTCCATGAAAGATGCTAGCTCTTCTTTGGAACTTTTTTTTTTATAAAAAAAATAAAATGTTGTTTACCCTAATAGAAATTTGCAATCTAATTGGTTGTCTGATATCAGGCACGTGAGTCGGCCGAAAAGGAGTCTGAAAATGGTGTGTTTCAAATGCTTTGCAGTGATGTTACTCGATTTCTGAATACTAGCAAATGTTCCCTGTTCACTTTAATTCTCTTGTACTAGCAAATCTAGTAATAGATATCTTAAAAAAGATTGCAGCTGTGTAATTTTTTTCAATATTCCAGATCCCTTGATTCTCATTCATAATGAATTTATTATAAATTTGTTGACATTTTTTTATTTCTTGTTGATTGAAGCTGGCTTTTGACAGCAGTATGGAGACGGAAAGACAACCTATGGCTTCAATAACCCATGCGACTATGCATTTCCTTTTTTAAAAAAAAATTATTCAGTTAAGTTGAATAAATATACATAATTATCTAATTATTTAAAAATTATGAAAATTAAAAATTATTTTTAATAAAATTTATTTTTTTATTTTATTTAAATTATAAAAATAATAATAATAAATATTACGTAATAATTAATTTTTAAATTTTTTTAATTTATAATCATAAATAAAAAATTAAGGTTTTAAAATAATTTTTTATATTTACTATCAAAAAATTAAATTTTTATTCCTAATAGCAAATTTTTTTTTTTTTTTTTTTTTTGCTATTTTAATAAAAAAATTTTGGAGCATATCATTACCAACCAATGGGTAAAAGTGAATCAAGACAAGGTACAAGTTATGATAAACTGGCTAAGATCTACTATTATCACTGAATTACAAGAATTTCTGGGGTTAACTGGATATTACAGAAAGTTTGTCCAAGATTATGGAAATATAGCTAGGCAACTCACCAACTTACTTAAGAATGGCCAATTGGATGGAATGACGAAGCAAAATTCGCCTTCACTGCACTCAAACATGCTCTCTCCACTACGCCAACATTAGTTTTACCCAACTTCAATGAACCATTCACCATTGAGATGGATGCCTCGGGAAATGGAATTTGCGTCGTCCTGACATAACAAGGAAGATTGATTGCTTATATGAGCCGAGCATTGAGAGTAGCCAAACAATTATGATCAGTGTACGCTAAAGAGATGCTAGCTATTGTGGTTGTAATATAAGTATGGCGACCCTACCTAATGGGGTGTAAGTTTTATATTAAAACAGATCAGCATAGTTTAAAATATTTATTAGAACAATGTATTACTACTCTATAACAACAGAAGTGGGTATCCAAGTTGTTTGGGTATGACTATGAGATCATTTACAAATTAGGAAAAAAACAATATCATTGTCGAGACCCTTTCAAGAGAAATACATAGTCCACCCTTAGCTGCCCTATTCGTCTCCCACCACCAATTATGGGAGGACATCAAAGATGCTATGACAAGTAAAACGCACATGATCAAGATTGGACAATTGGCCTCATATTAGCCTGATCAACCTTACAGTTGGAAGAATGGTCTTATCCTTTATAAAAGTCGAGTTGTGATTCCACTAGGGTCAGAAATTATCTGACAACTGTTACACACTTATCATGATTCCCCAATAGGAGGCTATTCTGGAGTTCTCCACACTTATAAAAGACTTAACTTATAATTTTACTAGCCATCCATGCGTTGGACAATGTAAAAAATACATAGTTGCTTGTGAAACATGTCAACAAGCTAAATATGACACTTTATCTCCAGTCGGCCTTCAACAACCCTTGTCAATTTCTTGCTAAGTGTGGGACGATATCATCATGGATTTCATTGAGGGAGTATCACCATCCAATGAAAAGAACACCATCCTGGTTATAGTTGATCGCCTTAGCAGGTTAGCACATTTCTTGGTCTTGTCCCATCCTTACTCAACAAAAGTAGTAGTTGAAAAATTTGTTGAGGGAGTCATCAAGCTCCATGGCATGCCACATTTCATTATTAGTGACCGAGATCTCATATTTATCAGTTATTTCTAGAATAAATTCTTCAAAATGTCAAGTACACAGCCTAAAATAAGTTTTTCATATCATCCTCAAACTGACAGACAAACAGAAATGGTTAACTATTGTGTCGAATAGTATTTCTTATGTTTAACACATCAACGACCTCGTAAGTGGAATTCTCTCCTTCCATGGACCGAATTCTGGTACAATACTACGTTCCACTCGTCCATTTGAATGACCCCCTTCCAAGCCTTGTATGGACAACCCCCAGTAACTATCTTCCATCACCAACCAGGCACTACCATGGTGAATCAAGTTGACCAACAACTCTATGATAGAAATGAATTACTCACTCAGCTTAAAGCTAACTTACATGCAGCCACCAACTGCATGCAAAAAGTGACCAATGCCAAAAGGTGCCATATTGAATTTCAAGTGGGAAATTGGGTTTTTCTCAAGCTGCAACCATACCCACAACATACCGCCTTCCAAAGAGTTGTCCAAAAACTCTCATATAAATTATATGGGCCCTATCAAATGGAAACAGAAGCTGGGACCGGTAGCCTACAAACTAAAGTTACCCGCTGAATTAAGGATCCACCCTGTTTTTCATGTCTCACTGCTTCAAAAAAAATTAGAGAATTAGTCCTCCCAATTAAAGATTTACCCCCCACCACAGAAGAAGGTGATTTTGTGCTCCAATCCAATACAATCCTCAATACTCGTTGGATTAAGAAAGAATCTAAATTTGTTGAAGAAGGCTTGGTTCAATGGAAGCAGTTACCACCTGAAGATGCCACATGGGAGAACACCCAAGAGCTCATGAACAGGTTCCTCAACCTGAACTTGAGGATAAGGTTCTTTCCAACCGGGGGACTGATGATAAACCCAGAATTAAGAAGCCCATAAGGACCAATAGAAGGCCAATTCCAAACACGAAATATATGCACTGAACAATAATAAAAAAGCAGAAGCAGAACATGCCAAAAGAATTGTTCAAGCACCACTGAACGACCACCACCAGAATCGGTCAACTATCCTTAGTTTTATCTTCCATTATTTTGTAATTGCTTGTTTTCAGCTTTTTTATTCTTATCTTAATGCTTAGAAGTAGGAAATATGATTATTTTTAGGTTGTATTTAAAGCACTATGCTCTTCAATGAAATCAGTGAATTTTGATAAGCAAATCTACTGGTTTATTCTCACCACAAGCAGAATTTATCTCTTATCTATCTGACTAGGACTATCATATAGATTGATTTAGGCTGGACATTAATACTAAAATATATGTTGCATGTACTTATACTCGAGTGGTTAGGTAAGAAATTATCTTCATAGAAGCCAAGGATCTTGTTTATTTATGCTAGAGTTACTTTGATACAAGAATCTTTTAAGCCTTTCCATGTTTATATATTACTCGAATTGCTCTAGGTTTATACAAATGATACGAACTATTTTAAGGATTCTCTTATGGGGCAAGGGAAGAGAGAAGTCAAAACTTCCACTACATATGCTAATAAGATGTGGTGTAAAAGCAAGGGTTTAGGCGGGCTAGGGTTATTTAACATTTTCTAGGGTTGAACTAAGGCCTCTATTAAAGCGATTATAGAGGTTTAGCAAGAATGTGGGTTCCCTTATGCAAAACATATTTGTTTAATCTATTTGTATGATATGAATAAACTTTCTTCCTTTTCTACCATTTTATGGGAAAAATTTATAATATGGAACGATATCTTAAGATCTGTGCCCCTTAAGGATTCATTAACTTAACCAATCTAAGAGCATTTTTGAATTTTTTTAGGGAATAAGAATCAAGTGCATATATGGACTAGCATTTGGGTGGGTAATAGCCTAGTTAAATTTTTTTTTTTTTTATGAATATTTCATCTCATTTGGCTCTAATATGGTGTAATAGGCATCTTTAGCTCCTGAACAAAATTTGGGTGGCAAAAGTTAGTGGCTTTAAGAAGAGAAGCCGTTGACTGGGAAAATGACAATTATGCAACCTTCTTATACCTATTAGACGTCCTTAATAGAACCCAAGATGATTGAGTAATGTGGATGAGTAATGTAAATTTCGTTGTATTTGTCAAATCTTTTAAGATTTATCTTCACATAATTACAACATCAGGTTTGATATCTTAAGAAGATGTCCTTTATGGTTGTTATGGGGATATTTTCTATTGTTATGCCAATGGTCTTTGGGTTTTTGTTTTTTTTTCCTTAATAGTTTATGCTCGAATAAGAGTTATAAAAATATATTCGACTTTTCCTTCTCTGTCACTTTATTGTCAATTTTGCAAGCGAAAAATATAGAAGTGTTTGAACAAAAATCTTTTATCCTTACGATGTGTGCATGCCACATTAAAACAAGCCTTGGTTGGTTGGTGAGGTGTCATTTCCTGGTTAATTCCAAGGTATAGATATTTTATTCTTAGTCTTGGATAATGGTCCCTCTTCTTTACGGTCCTGATAATGTAATGTGGATTAATCTTCTAAGAGAAAGGTTAGTCCTTTAAGAACTTTGGGTACTTTATAATCATGATGCTAAAGTCATTTGTGCTTTCTATATCAATATTAAAGCACAATCAATATTAAGATTACAAATTCTAACAAAATCGAACTGTTCGATTGGAGGGAAGCCTTGAATTTGATTTTAGTTTTTAATTAGGTGGGATTGATGGATATATAATTAGAAGTCATTCTGTGGTTTAGGTATTACGGGTTTTGAGGGTGCACTATCTTTGGAAGCTAATTATGTTGCCAATAAGATTAATAACATGGTATGCATGATTGCCAACATTCAATTTTTGCCATATTTTAGGGAGAATAATGGTTTTACAAATGATTTTATGTAGCTTGATATTGGTTGAAACAATGATTTTGTAACTTAATATACTTTTGGTAAAGGCATGTATGTCGGGTTAGTCAATTATCGAGTTTGATTTAATTTTGGTGTCTATTGTGCTTTTTACTCCTTATTTTTTAGCTCTTGTTAGGTTGGGATGAGATCTATATATTTTGAGAACCTTTGAGCAAGTTAGGAAGCTATTCTTAGGTTTTCAATGTGATCCTTTGGTGTTTAACCAGCAAAGATTCTATGTTTACGAGTTTTTATAATTTTAGATTTTTTATTAAAATATTCCTAAGGTGTTGATCATTCCTTACTCTTGCTAGTGTCTTGATTTACTGTTTATCTTTATTATTGCATCTCAAGCTTTGTTATTCTTCATTAGGCTTCTAGTTGTTGTCGTTTTGAATCTTGGTGTTAGTTCACCTTTTAAAAGTTATCATTTCTTAAAATTATTTTCTATATATGCATTTATTATCTTTTTAACTGTTGTCTGTTATTTTTAGTTCAAACAATTCTTCTTTTCCAGTTACACATCATTGTGTACGGTTCTTTTGTTTAGTTATAGTCTTACTTGGTCGATTGAGAGTCATAAATATGGTTTTAACGTGCCCTTATTGTGAGAATGCTTGGATCATCAATTTTGTTTCATTACCAGGATTTGGAATGTGAATTTATTATCAAATTGAGAGAAGTTTAAAGCTTTGTGAAAGAGTTCTAGTGCTTGGACTTTACATAGATTTTAATATCTTTCTTGATATTCAAATCCTAAAGTTGTTACATTCTTTTTTTGAAATCTTTTATGCTTTTGTTTTCTGTCGGAGAATTCTTTTCCTACTATTTTTAACTACTAACATTTGGTGTTTAATTTGTTTAACTATTGGTGATGCGACTCCATTTGTGTTTGCTTTTAGACTAAAGTCCCTTATTGAAAAATTAAGCTGGAAGCAATTAAAGCATTGTAGCATATTTAGATAACCAGTGAGGCTCAAGAAGAAAAAGCTAAAGAAATGCTCAGTAGAGCAGAAAGACAAACGCGATAATAGAAAGGAAGAGCTGTAAATAAGAAATGAAGGCTATATGTTTATTAATGATATACCCATATTTATACATACAAAAAGTAAATGAGATTAATTAGGTAACTAATTACAGCTAAACTCTTAATTACAAAATAATTAGCAACAACTAACTATTAGCTACTCAAAAAACTATGGTTAATCTATAACTATAGTTTGCTAACAATGATTACTCTAATAACCCTCTTCAAGTGAAGTATACAAGTTTTGTACATCCAGCTTATTGATGGTTTGTTGAAATGCAAAATGTGGGAATGCCTGTGGGAAGCTATCTGCAAGTTAGCATATTGATGGTACAGGCAAAAATTAGATTAATCCATCAGATACTTTTTATCTAATGATGTGACAATCAATTTCGATGTGCTTTGTGCATACATGGAAGACAGGATTTTCTGCCATTTTGATTGCTAAGAGATTATCACAATAAAATGCAGTGATTGATGACGGAATCTGTAAATCATTCAACAGGTATTGTACCCATTGAATTTCGCATGTAACTGCTGCAAACACTGGATATTCTACTTCTGATGGAGATCGTGAAATTGTTTGTTGTTTTTTCAACTTCTATGATATAAAAGCATCACTTAAAAATGCACAAAAATCAATTATTAATTTACATGAGTCTGAACAAGTAGCGCAATCAGAGTCAGTAAATATGTTTAAAATTAAAGAATTTTAAAAATGATAAAAGACGCCCTGTACTGGTGTACATTTGAGATATCACAAGACTCGGTGTGCAACTTGAAGATGTTGTTGTGTTAGTGATTCTAGGAATTAAGAAAGTTGTTGCACAGTATAACAAATCTCTGATCTAGCATTGATAACATATATTAGCTTACCTATTAGTTTTCTGTATGTTGTTGAATTTACAGAAGATGTACCATTCTATTGGATTAATCTAACAGAAAGTTTTTTGCAAGAGATCAAATATATATTTCCTTTGACAAACATTAATTCTTTATTGTAAATGAGCAACTTCCAATCCTAAGAAAAATTTTAATTTATTCATATCTTTTATCCTAAATATTTAAAATAAAAAATCTTTAATTGCCTGCACTTGATACATGTCATTACGAGTAATAATAACATCGTCAACGTATATTAAAAGTGCAATGAAATAATTCTTACTAGATTTTAGGAAAAGAGATTAATTTGAATGAGACTGAATATATCTTTAACTTTTTTTCTGTTAACTTGAAATGTCATTGACGGCTAGTCTGCTTTATAAACTTTTCTTCAACCAGCATACTTGATTAGATTGAGAAACATAAAATCCAAGGGAAAGAGTCATATAGACTTCGTCAAATAAATTATCATACAATAATACATTATTTATGTTTAATTAATGTAAAAATTGAGGCTATAAGATCTAATTGTGGTTAATTTTGCAACTCAAGAAAAAGTATCAAGGTAACCAATACTAGATTGTTGTGCCAACTAATCTAGTTTTATAATGTTTTATTGAACCATCTGCTTTTCTTTTAATTTTGTATACTCATTTACATCTTATAAGCCTCTTGTTAGGAGGCAGAGTAGTTAAGTCTTATGTTTGATTTTCTTTCAATGCTTTTAGTTCATTAAGCATTGCCTCTTTCCAGCAATGGTGTTTAATGGCTTCATTATAAACAGTTGGTTCCTTATCATTTGAGATGGGTAAGATGAAAGGCTTGTGTTTTAGAGAATGATAAAATATTATTTATATTATCCCTTCTAATCTTAGTTCCTTATGCGTTTGTGTTGTGTGGTGATGGACATCTTTAGTAACACCCTTTGACTGCTTTTGTTTTATAAAACAAAATTCTATATTTTTTTCTTTAAAAAAAATTCAGAAACATGAAAGCTACTAAAATCCAATCACCAATTAATGCGTTTAATATAGTGATAAGCTTCTATTTAGAAGTGAAATACAATGTGTTCGCCATTAATTAAAGAACAAAAATAATAAAAAGGGATCCAAAAATGTACAACATATGGAAAGTTAATAACATGCTTAATGCATGATGAAAGATAAAAAGAGACCATCCTAAAAAGGTAGATGATTTGCATTGTATTACCAGCACCAAAATATTTATAAAAAAAAAGTGAATAAATCGATATCAATGAGAATTTGCCACAAATTCATAATGGTAAGTGGTACTTATTTACATTGCCATTTATCATTCAGTTCACATGATATTAAATTCAACAATATCTAATGCCACAACTGTAAGAAAACTTAAAAGAGAACCAACATTATTTTCTCCAAATTACATAAACTCTATTTCTACTATTCATTCTTCATACACAAATAATTAGAGAAAAATGAAATTTATATGGTTGATCTTTGACAAAGAATGAAGAAAAGAAGTTGCTAACATATGTTTTGATAAACTTTTTCTTCAAGAAAAAAGATAACTTAGATTAAGATAAAAAGAGTAGAAAATTTTCTAGTTATAAGATGACACAATGAGGAACCTCATCAACATACACAACATCCAAAATCTGATAAAAATGAGTTATTAAACAATGTGTCATGTATTACCAAAATCTCCACTGATAAATCTAACTTCATTGGTAATTAAGGTGTTTTTTGATAGCTAAAATAATTTCTTCTAAATCACTTTCCAAAAGAACAAGATATAAACCCCTCCAAACACCCTTTGTAATGCCAGTAAATTACAAAAGCTTTAGCACTCTTTACCAATAAACGCCTTTTAATTATCTTCACAGTGATCAATTTTATTCATGTACCTAATAAAGAGTACAAGGTTTGAAACCAAAATTTCATGGAGAGGTTGCTATACATAAGAATTTAAAACAAAAATTTATCACAAAAAGAAAACACATACAGACACAAAATATATTCATCAAAGTCTAGCTCTAAAATATTTACTTTGTTATATACCTAGCATCTATAAGAAATACCTGTTGTTCTTAAAAATGATATGTTCCTTTCTTCTACCTTTCTAAAGCCAACAAATAATTCTCTACTATATAAACAATTATCAAAGTTTGGTCCTAAACTCTAATACTTTTAGAGATCTTTGCAGATTATAAACAACTATCAAAGCTTCGGTATCATTCTTAAACCAAAACATTCAAGATTGTAAACTCTCTTGAAAATGAGTGGAAAAGTGTACCTCCAACCAATGCGCATTAACCACGATTTCACCAATAATCACCACAAGAACAAATTCCATCTTGAAAATGATGGAATCTATTCATATCTCTGATTATAATGTCTCGATGCACAATCTTCGATATCACTTTTATTGCAGTATGGCAATCCACACAAATGCGAAGATTCTTAATTATGCGAATAGTACTTCCAAATGGCATTTTAATAAGCCCAAATGCTAGTGCTAGTCTTTCACTATGTAACCATAAGTGCCAATCCTTTTCTTCATTGTCCACATCAAGTAGAACAACCTTACGGTTAGGAACATACCCCACTTTTCTGGTCTTCATGTTTAACCACTCCAACATTCCCTTTATTAGGTTCATGTCTGGATGTGAAGTATCCCTCACAATGAAATAGTGGACTGTCCCCTGGCTTTCGATCCAACTTAATCCCGGTTGTTTCTTCACCCCATTCTTTTTCATGCTTTTCCTAATAGATGTTACATTTCCCCAATTCTTTGCATTGGCATATATGTTTGATAACAACACATGGGTTGCATCATCTTGTGGTTCCATCTCAAGAATTTTTTGTGCTGAAATTTTTCCAAGCTCAATATTATTGTGAACAACACATGCACCAAGTAAGGCTCGCCACAGCATCACACTATGGTTGAATGAGATTTCCTCGATCAACTTCAAAGCCTTATCAAGATGCCCTGATCTCCCTAGAAGTCCGACCATACAAGTGTAATGCTCTATACAAGGTTGGATGCCATAATCCTGAACCATAGATTTAAAGCATAACTGTCCTTTATCTAATAGTCCTGCATTGCTACATGCTGATAAGACACCAACAAATGTTACATTATTTGGTTTACAACCTACTTCTTGCATCATCTCAAAACATTTTAAGGCCTCTAACCCCAGACCATGCATGGAATACCCTGATATCATAGCATTCCATGAAATTATGTCTCTTTCACTCATTTTCTGAAAAGATAAATGGGCATCTTGAATGCTTCCACATTTGGCATACATATCTATCAAAGTATTAGTGACTACAATGTCATTGTCATAATTGTTTTTGGTAGTCAAAGCATGAATCTGAGTTCCTAGATCCAAGGATGCTAAAACAGTACAAGCTCGAAGAGCACTGGAGTAGGTCACTTCAGTTGCCTGCACTTTGCTTTCAAACATTTTTAAGAAGAAACTCATTGCTCTATCTCCATCCCCCAAATTCACATAGCCAACAATCATCGTGTTCCAACTCACATCATTTTTGTCTTTTAGTTCCACAAACATCTCCATAGAGTTATCTATCCTTCCACATTTAGCATAAACATCCATGATTGCATTTGAAACAAACACATTCGAGTCAAGACCAAACTTAACAATATGGCCATGAATTTGCATTCCAAAATCCAAATTCCCCATAGTTGCAGTAGCTTGTAATATACTAGCAAATGTAAACTCATTAGGAATGACAAAAGCTTGCCTCATTCGACAAAATAGCTCTATTGCTTCTTTGCTTTGATCACTTTGCGCAAGCCGCGCAATCATGAAACTCCAAGGAATTACATCTTTCTTGGGAATCTCTTCAAATACTTGGACAGCATCGCCAATGTCCCTAGTTGTTGTATACAACTCAAGAAGTTCAACACCTACATAAATATCAAGCTCATAACGAGATTTTAAGACACACCCATGAACACCCCTTGCTGCTTTAAATTCCTCAAGTCCAAGACAAGCCTTAAGCACACCAACAAAAGTGAAGTGGTTGGGCTTGAAGCCTTGCATTCTCATCTGAGAGAAAAGCTCAAGGGCCTCCTCAAAATAATCATTCTCGGAGTAGCAAGCTAACATTCCAGTCCATGTCACCATATCTTTCCAGTCAATCCCATCAAACACCTGCCTGCAACTGTTAACACAGCCACAAACAGAGTAAGCATCAATAAGTGCAGTTCCCACAAAAGCATCATATTCTAGACCAAGCTTATAAATACAGGAATGAATACACCAGCTCATGTCTGCCCACTCCATTCTAACAAGCAACTTCAAGATGGAAGTGAAAACAAACGGATTAAGCTCATGGCCATCTCTATGCAACTTAGAAAACAACTCAATTGCCTCCACAAACATAAGAGACTCCGCGCACCCCTGAATCAAAGTAACAAAAGATACGGTGTTTCTCTCCGGCAATTCATCGAACAACTTGCGGGCATCGTTCAAAGACTCCCGTTTCACATAGAAACAAATAAGAATGTTGGAAGCGAAAAGGTCTAAGCAATTACCATTCTTTATAATATTGCAATGAAGAGCCATTGCTGTGAAAGTGTCATCGTTTCGGACGCAGCGTTGAAGCAAACTGCCGTACATATGAGAATCGAACACCGAGTAAGTTGGTTCGATGGACCTGGGGGTTTGCTGGGTCAGCAACATCAGGTTGATTGGTTGGACTTGGGCAGAGAACCCACGTCGTAGAGGGGGCGGCCATGAATCGAACTTGCAATGCTTTGAAAAGTTCAAGAATTTACAGGTTAAAAATCTGAACATGCGACTTTCAGTCAAAAGTTGACGACAGCCGCGAATTGATTTACAAGTTATTTTAGGAGGGAAATTTCGGAAAGCAGAGCAAATGGAAATTAATGAAGCTATGAAGCCCGGGACACGACCAAACGCTGCGTTTTAATCATATTATATATAGATATATAGAGAGCGTACTTTATGTATGCACATAATATATTATTTTATATAACTTGGTATAAGTTACCTTATCAGGCCACACCCGAGAAAATATTACCCAAGCTTAATTTAATTATTTTTTAATTGATATATTTCATTTATATAATTAATTAAATATGATTCGATGCATATATAAATATATTCATAGCATATAATTAATTTAATTATTTGTACGTATTAATAAAATAATGATATATAATTAAAATATTCAACATAAATATTATATTATTCTTTAATAATAATTATTAAATAAATTATTTTAATAATAATATTTCGTTTATATATTTTTTTATTTACTTTCATAAAAATAAATAATTAGATTTATTATTATTAATATATACATTGTTATATAATATTTTTATTTATTATATGTAGAGATCCGGAAATTAAAAGAAAATAAAGTCACAAATTGAATACGGAAGCAAAATAATAGAGTTATGATTTATAGTTTTTATATAATAATTTAAAATACCCACTAGGACTATTGGAATATCCATTCTAAACATTCTAAAAAAACAAACGAAAATCAAAGAAATAAATAACTGAACATCCTAAGACGACCTTCACTAGCTTTTAAAGGGAATCCGGGTTGTAAACTATTCACAACTCTTTTGTTGATCGAGACCTGGATCTTGGTCATCTTAATCTGAAATAGTTAATAAAAATATGAGATATACTAATCCAGTAAGAATATCAAACTACTCACTGATACAGAATTTGAAGGTTAGTAAAAATCATAAAAACAACCAATATAGCTCTTAATTTAAATAAATTCGTTTATCATAAGTAAAATTATTTATTACATACCTACTGTTGCGAGATTTCTAAAATTAACTTATAGAGACAATAATTCAAATAATATTATAATATCATATTTAAGTAATGAAGAACAATAACTTTTCCTTTTTATTTGCTTATTGATATCCCTTGAAATCCATAGGAATATCTCACTACGCGTGAATCAACATCTAAATTTGTCAACTAACCAGCCATCCCCATACCACGTCCGGTATGAACGCCAAAATACCATATCTCGATACACTGTCTGGTATGAGGGTGAGTCAGGCTATCTCCATACCCCGTCCAGTATGAACGCCAAAATATCATCTCTTAATACTTCGTCAAGTATGAGACAACATTCACGGTAGAGTCCCCTATATACCCGATCCGTCTACCATTTTGCAGGATATCCATTAAGACAATCATTCATCAATTCACATAACCAGAAAAATTTTCTATTTCCATATTAATTTTTAATTTCACAAATCAACCGTAAATCACGCAAGACAAGTAATACATCAAGGAAGCACAACTGAATCATTTAACTATTTCAGTATATTAACATGTATTTAAATCTGTAAAAACAAACAATCAGTTACATAGAACAAACAATAAATAACTAACTGATTTCGGCTCCATTAATAACTTATAATTATTCTCAAAAAATTTTTAAATTATACAAAATATCATATTATCGATTATTAAGCTTCAATTCCATAACAAATAATAAGGTGAGAGATTCTTACCCGAATCGGTGTTCGAAATTTTGAACTTTCTACTGCGCCTACTGGTGGTCTTTGAGTTTCCTAAATTTTCCTACAAAGATTAAAACATGCTTCACGTACCTAAAAATACCAAAAAAACTCAAAATCGGTGTTAAAAATATTTTTCCAGCTAATTTCGAGGTTCCAGCACGACGACACCGCCATACTCCGACGACGGCACCACCACCGCAGGCGACGGTTTGCCTCAGTCTGACTGTTTTTGGTCGATTTTGACCGGTTTTGGCCGATTTTATACCCATCCATGCAAGAAACACGTTAGGGGGTCTCGATTTGCCCAAAAAAATCAAAAAATAGAAACCTACTGGTGGTGGAATTTTCTAGGGCAGCGTGTAACGGCCCCGGAAATGTTAAAATGGAGTGAGTATTTAAACACATAAAATGCGGAAGCGAGATCAAAATTTCAGTTAACATCCCTTACACGAAAACCAAAAACGTACTTAAAATATAAAAGATTAAACTAACTAAAAGAGAAACTCGAAAATAAAACTATGAGTATGACTACAGAGTCTCTAGGCATCCCCTTCGTCGTCCCCCTGCAGAACGGGCTCGGGACCCATGTCTTCCTGATCTGAAATGGTTAAATAAGGAGTGAGCTACACTAGCCCAGTAAGAACATCACGATATCTCACCGTCACGGAGGTAAAGGTGGGTAGAAAAACACAAAAGACCAATGGAGCATGATTTACAACAAATCCTTTTATTTATGATAAAACCTTTGTCATCCACTTACCTCGGTGGAATTCATGAAACAATATAAGAAAAACAATAACATTATCACAATCATGGAATAATATAAGCTGTAAAACATAGCACTTATCACGCCTTTTGTAATTCAATCATTATACAACATATCCTTTTCTCATTTACCAGCTTACTAGTATCCATGGGGGTCCATAGGGGTCCCGCTACCCGTTAACCTTTAACATTCATAATCAGTTTCCAGGGCCGTCCCCATACCCCGTCCGGTATGGGCGCCAAAACCATAAACCTCAATACCCCGTCCGGTATGAGGGTGAAACGGGCCGTCCCCATACCCCGTCCGGTATGGGTGCCAAAACACATAAGATCTCCATACCCCGTCCGGCATGTGAGACCACAATCCCGGTAGGGTTCCCTACGGACCCAATCCGTCCACCATCTCCCAGGATATCTAGTCAGGCTGACCCCATCATACAATTATCAGTCTACACCATCTTTCATTTTCCTCTTCCTCAGTAAGCATTATCAATTCACATTTTAAACAAGCAAATCATAATTCATGCCAAACAGACAACATACAGTATCAATTTTTCAGTCATTCAACCCATAATTAATAAAAACGTAGTATATGCACACAAATCTGTAAAATGAACACATCAAACCTCATTTTGCATTTAAAGCTGTAAACAGGCCAAATAACAGTAAATCATCAATCACACTAGACTCGGGCTCCATTAGCAACCTTAAGCAAGTTCACACATTCGTTAATTCAAGAAATACCGTTTTATCATTTTGAACTTTAATACCGTGATAGAAAATAGGGTGAGGGGTCCTTACTCGTTTCGGAGTCCGAACACGGCTTCACAGTGCGCTTGCAGGCTGTCCCTAATTTTCCCTGAATTTTCCTCGGGGAACTGAAACGCACTACTGGTACCTGCACGTGTTCCAAAAAAATCCCAAATTAGGCCCAGGGCCCTTTTCGGCCCAAATCGCAACTCCGGCACGGCGGCTCCGCCGTGCTCCGGCGACGGCGCCGCCGCTGGCGGCGGCGAGTCGCCTCCGGTTGGCTGTTTTTGGCCGTTTCCGGCCGAATTCGGCCACACTCGCATCGGTCCCTGTGAGAAAACAACCCTAGGGCCCTCGGGGGGCCAAAAAATCACGGAAAAACGGAGCTTACCGGCGGCAGCGCTCTCGGGTGCGGCGGCTCTCTGGCGAGGTTCGTGTTTTGGTGATTCGGCTCCGGTCAACCTGTAGAGAAAAGAATGGTGATCACGGTGATATAAAAATTGCATCAAACGGAGGCCGGGAAGGGCCTCGTCGGAGGCAAAAACCGAGAGGGGGCGCGGCGGCGCCGCTGGTCTTCGGCCGCGTATTCCGGCCGTTTGGCCAGGATTTTGGCTTCGATTTGGCCACAGGAGGAATCAGCGTGGAAAAACGAGTCGGGGGTATGAAATTTACCTCGATCGGCGGTCGGAAATTTCCCCGGTGCGGCGGCGGGTGGCGGCGGTCGGCCTCTGGTTCGTCTTCTCTGGCGAGCGGCAGGCGGCTAGGGTTTGTGGTCTGGTGTGGGGGTTCTATTTATAACCCCTTGCCTTTTGATCTCAGCCGTCCATTTTGTTTTAATCTGGGCCGTTCGTTTTTGATTGAATCTGGGCCGTCCGTGCGATTGTATCTGGGCCGTCCGATCGCGCGATTGATCTGGGCCGTCCGATCGTGCCCACGCGGATCGCGAACGTGGCCCGTTCCGGAGCGACGTGGTCTTGCCACGTGGCAGGCCCTGGTTGGCCGGGACTGCTGACCGGGCCTGCTGACGTGGCTGCTGACGTGACTTTTTTTTTTTTTTTTCTCGGTCCGGGCGCTACACAGCGGCTCTACTGGCTCACCTTCGAGCTGAGCATTTTTTTTCGATCAACCTGTAAAAAACTGAACGGTGAACACAACAATGGAAAAATTGCATGAAACTGGAAACAGAAATGGGCTCATCGGAGGTGGTTACGGGTTTTGCCCGTGGCGACTCGGTAGGAATTTACCCGCAGTTTTTGGCTCACTTGCCTGTTTATTTTGTTCCGATATGGTCATAGGAGTGCTTGGAATCAAATTCTTAACAGGTGGAAGAATTTTTACCTTTTTTGGTGGTCGAAAGTGACTCCGGTGCGGCAGCAGGTAGCGGTCAGCTCCCTTCTCCAACGACTGGTTCTTCTTCTCTGGCAGGGGGCTTGCGGCTCGGGTTCGTGTTCTATGTGATGCAAAATATTTATACCCATCTCACGTTAATCTAGATCGTTCATTGTATTTAATCTCGACTATCCGGTCGCACCTAAAGAGGAAACGAATATGCACCGTTCATCACATTTGATTCCGACCGTCCGATCGCGCCTAAGGAGGAAACAAATATGGACCGTTCATTACATTTGATCGTGACCATCCAATCACGCATGAGGAGAGAATGGATCCAAGTCGTGCACGCACGCGGGAACACTTATGGGTTGTCTGATCGCGGGGCACGCGAATCGCCAGTGCGGCCTCCTGCGTGGCACCAAGTCAGCATGCCTTGCCACGCGGCACACTCCGGATTATCGAGGCTGATGACTGGGTGGTCCTACGTAACAAAATTTTCTTTAATTGAGTTCTAACCTCCAGTTTCTAATTTTTCTTTCAAAAACACCTCATGAACCCAATTTTTCACCCCTTTTTACTAAAATTATTTTCAATCTCATTCCTAATTTATTTTTTCTCAAATAAAACAAAAATTTCATTAAATTAATTTATAAAATATATTTTATTTTATTTTTTATACATATCTAAATTAACAAAATTTATCTCGGACTAATTTTCTGAGTCTGGGTATTACAACTCTCCCCCCTTGAAAAAATTTAGACCCTCAAATTTGTCACTCTCACTTAATCAAACAGTTGGGGATACTAGGCTCTGAAGTCTGACTCTAGTTCCCATGTGCCATCACTTTGTGTGTGATTCTGCCATAGGACCTTGATGAATGAAATTTTTCGGTTATGGAGTACTCTGCTCTTTCGGTCTACAATGCCCACTGGTACCTCCTTATAGGACAGATCCTCCTAGAGTGAAAATGGCTCGTGGGCTAAGATGTGAGAAGAGTCCGAATTGCACTTGCGTAGCATGAATATATAGAACACATTATGGACTCTAAATAGTTCTGGAGGTAGTGTCAGTCTGTAGGCAGTGGTATCAATTCTGTCTAAGATATTAAATGGCCCAAGAAACTGAGAATTTAGTTTCTCCCTTTTGCCAAACCTACTGGTTCTCTTGAAATGGGTGACCTTGAGGAATACTCGATCTTCTCAAATTCCAAATCCCTCCTCCAGGTGTCCATATAATTCTTCTGCATGCTTTAAGCCGTCTAGATGTTCTTCCTGATCTTAACTATTTTGACTATAGTCTCATCCACAAGATCTGAGCTGAACAATTTTCTATCACCTACCTCTTTTCAACAGATTTGCGATCTGTATGAGCGGTCATATAATGTCTCGTATGGAGCCATGTTGATACTTGTTTGGTAGTTGTTACTGTAACAAAACTCTATTAAGGGTAAATGATCATCACAATAGCCCCCGAAGTCAAGAACACAAGCTCGAAGCATATTTTTCAGTGTGCAGATTGTCATTTCTGATTGTCCATCGGTTTGAAGGTGGAATACGGTACTAAGAGACAGTTTTGTTCCTATGACTTGCTGAAAACTAGACCGGAATCGAGAAGTGAACCTGAGGTCAATGTCAAATACTACTGTCACTGACACTCTATGTAACTTGACTATCTCTCAGATATACATTATTGCTAGTTTGTTCAAGGGGTCGGTCATCTTGATAGCTAAAAAGTGAGAAAACTTGGTAAGTCGGTTAATAATTATTCAAATGACATCATGTCCCGAGCGTGCCCTAAGCAATCTTGTCACGAAATCCATTATGATGTATTCATACTTCTACTCCAAAATCGGTAATGGCTGAAGTACGCCACCTGGGCGTTAATGCTCTGTCTTGACCTACTAACACACTAGGCACTTGGAAACAAAGTCGGCTACCTCTCTTTTTATCTCGTTCCACCAAAATCGGAGTCGCATACTTTAATACATTTTAGTGCTTCTGGGATGCATGACAAACTTTGAGATATTTTAGTGCTTCTAAGATGCATGACAAACTTTGAGCTATTAGCCTCTGTCATGATGTCATTTTTCAGCTCACTGTTACATGTAACACACACTCTATCCAACACACACTCTGTCCTGAAATCTGAGTAACCCATCGGTAGAGACTCGAAATTTAGAATTTACGCCATATTCTGCATTTTTCCTGAGAGTTGCTAGGGTGGAATCGGTGAATTTGACTTTTTTTATTCTCTAGATCAACTCAGGTTGAATAATCAAGTAGACCAAACATGTAACTCTCTTTAGGTCCTAAAGTCGTATCTGTTGTGCGGCCCCTATTACCCTGCATTCTGAAACCATTAAGTAAGCTAATATGCCTACATTTTTTCTGCTGAATCGGTCAGTTACCACATTGCCATTGCCCAGGTGATACAAAATATTACAATCATAGTCCTTGAGGAGTTCTATCCATCGTTTCTGACGCATGTTGAGATTCTTTTGAGTGAATATGTATTTCAAGCTCTTGTGGTCGGTATAGATCTGAAGAGTCTCCCTATACAAGTAATAGTGCAAATCTTCAAGGCGTGGATAATTGCGGCAAGTTATAAGTTGTGGGTGGGGTAGTTTTTCTCATGACTCTTCAACTACCTGGACCCATAGACTATAACTTTCCCATGCTACATTAGAACATAATCCAACTCCAAGTAGGAGGCATCACTATAAACTGTGTATCCACCTGTCTCACTCGGCAAGGCCAACACAGGTGCAGTAGTCAACAACTTCTTTAATTTTGAAAAACTCATTTCACAGTCCTCATTCCACTCAAGTTTGACGTTCTTCTTTGTGAGCCGGGTCAAAGGAGCAGGTAAACTAGAAAATCATTCTACAAATTTGTAGTAATAACCTGTCATTCTCAGAAAGTTAGGAATCTCCTTGACCGATGTCAATTTCTCCCAACCAAGCACTGCCTCAACTTTTTCGGGATTTATTGACACTCTATTCTCTGATATGATGTGCCTTAGGAAGGTAGTCTGTTCGAGACAGAACCCAAACTTACTCAACTTTGTATATAACTTCTTTTCTCTAAGAACCTGCAAAACCTGAGTTAGATGGTGAGCATGTTCCTCTCTGCTTTTTGAATAGACCATGATATCATCGATAAATACAATTACAAACTGATCTAGGAATTGTCTGAAAATCTTACTCATTAAATCCATAAAGAGGATTGGTGTGTTAGTTAGTCCAAATGGCATGACAAGGAACTCATAGTGTCCGTACCTAGTTCGGAAAGTTATTTTAGGAATGTCATCTACCTTGATCTTTATCTGATGGTAACCTAAACGCAGGTCTATTTTGAAGAAGATCTAGACACCCTGCAACTGATCAAAAAGGTCATCGATCTTGGGGATGGGGTACTTATTCTTGATCGTGACCCTGTTCAGTCCTCTATAGTCAATATATAACCTTAACATCTCATCTTCCTTTCTTGCAAATGTGACTTCAGCACCCCAAGGGAACATACCATGTCAGATGAACCCACTACCCTGGAATTCATTGATCTTTTTTCTCAACTCTTCCATCTCAACACGGCTCATGTGGTAAGGAAAAAATTGAGATAGACTGCGTGTCAGGCTGAAGGTTTATGGTGAACTCAATTTTCCTGTCAACTGGTGGTCCAGAAGGTTCATCAAAAAATACATCCGAGAAGTTTTGGACTACCAGGATCTCTTGAATATAAATTTCTTTCTTAAGTTTGTATAGTATAGAGAAAACAACCGAGTTAAAGTGCTATGTAATAAAAAAATTGCTATGAGGGAATAATATTCAAAAATAATTTATTAGTTTGTAAATGACTCATCGCTAGAAGACTTAAATACAAATTTCTCGTGGGAACAATCCATGGTAGTGTGATACACCGCTAACCAGTTCGTTCATAGGGTTACATTAAAGTCCCCCATGTCAACCTCTATCGGGCCCATCATGGGTGGAACAAAGTCCCGTGGAAAAGGGACCAGATGTTGCTGGAGAAGGACCGGGTGACCTTGTGGTGGCACCTAGTTGTATCGTGGGCCACTAGATTGTACTATGGCAGTGCTAGATGATACGGTGGAGGGACAGGATTGTATCAGGATAACATTAAATTCTCTCGTTGTAGGGGTGGCTCATACTATGGTAGTGGTGGAAGGTCAGACAGCTCCTTCCTCTATTCGCTGGCCTGCTGGATAGAGATGAGTCTCTCTAACACCTCAAAGAGCCGATCGACATCCTCTTGAAGTGACCCATCTCGGGCTGCCTTGTTCAGTAGGGCCCTCCTCTCTTCATGTCCTTGTACTTATTTTTTCACAAGGAAGGGTTGAGCGACAGTTCGTATTAGATGTTTTTAAGTCTTTGTGTAAGGAATGATTTCGAGGAACGCTGCTCGATATCAACTGTAGAGACCCAGAACTTAAAAGGAAATAAAGTCATAAATTGAATGTGGAACTGAAATAATAGAGTTAAGGTTTACATTCCTTACACAATAATTTAAAATACCTACTAAGGCTACTGGAATGTTCATTCTAAAAGAACAAATAAAAATTAAGAAATAAATGAAAAGTAAACAATCGAGCATCCTAGGACGACCTTCACTAGCATTTAAAGGGAGTCCGGGTGGTGAACTATTCACAACCCTCTTGTTGATCAGGATCTGGGTCTTGGTCTTCTTGATCTGAAATAGTTAATGAAAGGGTGAGTTACACTAACCTAGTAAGAATATTACACTACTCACTGATACAGAAACTGAATGTTGGTAAAAATCATAAAAACAACCAATGAAGTTTTTAATTTAAATAAATTCGTTTATCATAAGTAAAACCATTTATTACATATCTACCGTCGCGAGATTTTTAAAATCGACCTATAGAGATAATAACTCAAATAACATTATAATATGATATTCAAGTGAACAAGAATAACAACTTTCCTTTTTTATTTGCTTACTAGTATCTCTAGGGGTACATAGGAATGTCCCACTACGTGTGAACCAATATCTAAGCTTGTCAACTAACCAGTCATCCTCATACCCCGTCCGGTATGAGCACCAAAATACCATCCCTCGATACTCTGTCCGGTATGAGGATGAGTTGGGCTGTCTCCATACTCCGTCTAGTATGAGCGCAAAAAATACCATCCATTGATACCCCGTCCGATATGATGCAACGTTCACAGTAGGGTCTCATAATACCCGGTCCGTCCACTATTTCTCAGGATATCCAGTAAGACAACCAATCATCAATTCACATGACCAAATAATTTTCCGTTTGCATATTAATTTCTAATTTCACAAATCAACCGTAAATCACGCAAGATAAACAGTACATACATCAAGAAAATACAACTAAATTATTTAATCTTTCCAGTATATTAACATGTATTTAAAGCTATAAAAGCAAACAATCAGTTACACAAGACAAATAATTAAATAACTAACCGGTTTCGGTTTCATTAGTAACCTGTAATTATTCTCAAATTTTTTTAAATTACATAAAATACCATATTATCGATTATTAAGGTTCAATTCTATAACAGAGAATAAAGTAATGGATTTTTACCTGAATCAGTGTCCGGAATACCGAACTTTCTACTGTGCCTACTGGCTATCCCCAGGTTTCTTAAATATCTCCAAAACTCAAAATCGGTGTTAAAAATATTTTTCTGGTCAATTTCAGGGTTCTGACACGGTAGCATCGCCGTGTTCCGGTGACGTCACCGTCGCTTGCTACGGCGATTTGCCTCAGCCTGACCGTTTTTGGCTTGTTTTGGCTGATTTTGACAGGTTTTGTACACATCCTTGTAAGAAAACACGTTAGGGGGTCTCAGTTGGCCCAAAAAAAAATCAAAAAATAGAAACCTACCGGTGGTGGGATTTTCTGGTGCAGTGGCTCCACCGGCTCTCCTTCGTGGCTGAGTGTTTTTCTTCAGTCAACCTGTAAAAAACTAAACTGTGAACACAATGGTGGAAAATCGTATGAAATGGGAAACGAGAAGGGGTTCATCGGAGGCGGTGGCAGGTTTTGCCCGCAATAGCTCCACCGGGCTTTGCCCGTAATTTTCGTCTCACCAACCATTTGTTTTGCTCTGATATGGCTATAGGAGTGCTTGAAATCAAATCCTGAGCGAGTGAGAAAATTTTTACCTTTTTTGATGGTCAGAGGTGGCTCCGATGTGGCGGCTGGCAGTGGTCGACTTCCTTCTCTGGCGGAGAGCTGACGGCTAGGGTTCGGGTTCTGTGTGATGCAAAATATTTATACTCATCTCGCATTAATCTGAACCGTTCATCGTATTTAATCTTGACCGTTTGATCACGCCTAAGGAAGAAACGAATCTGGACTGTTCATCGCATTTGATCTCGATCGTCCGATCTCGCATAAGGAGGAAACAAATCTAGATCGCTCTTCGCGTTTGATCGCAACCATTCGATTGCGCCTGAGGAAGGAACGGATCCGGGGCGTCCACGCGCGCGGGAACACTTCTGGTTTGTCCGATCACGGGGCACGCGGATCGTCAGTGTGGCCTCCCGCGTGGCACTGAGTCAGCGTGTCTTTTCACGCGGCACGCTCCAGTTCGTTGAGGCTGCTGACTGGGCAGTCCTACATGGTAAATTTTTTTTTAATTGCGTTTTTACCCCTAATTTCTGATTTTTCTTCAAAAATAACATTCGAACCCAAATTTTCACATATTTTTACCAAAATTATTTTTAATCTCATCCCTAATTTATTTTTTTTCCAAATAAAACAAAAATTTCATTAAATTAATTTATAGAATGTATTTTATTTTATTTTTTATACATCTCTAAATTAACAAAATTTATCCCGAACTAATTTTTCGAGTCCGGATATTACATTATATATTATAATTAGCACTTTCTTAATTTATATTAAAAAGTTATGTGAATTAACAATAACAACTTAAATATATGCAATTTTATATTATTTATATTCAATAAACATAGTTTTTCTCATTTTCACTGGAGATTTTTTATATAAATTATTTCAAAATTTGAGAACAAAATACAAAAGGTATATTTAATATAATTATACTGATTATATATTTCAACAAATGGTAAAAATATGTGTTAGAAAACTAATATTATATATATATATATATATACACACACACACACATGAATTAGGTACTACTGTTACCACATCGTAAATAAAATATTAATTATTTTAAAATTAATTTAATTGTCTTTTAGTTAATATATTTTGATTATATATTTAATTAATATGATTGAATAACGATAAATATATTTATAGAATAAGATTATTTTAATTACTTATGTGCAGAAAATATTAGTTATTTTTAAATTAATTTCATTGTCTTTATTTTAATTATATATTTAATTGATACAATTCAATGAATTTAAATATATTTATGGAATTAATTGATTTAATTATGTATGTGTACCAATTTTAAAACAATTAACATAATCAAACTAATTTTATATTATTCTTTAATCATCATGTTTTTAATAATTATTTGAATAAAGTATTTTAGTTAATAACTTTTTAATTTATATTATATTTTTACTTTTCCTAAAAATACTATTTTTTCAAATCTGTTATTGATAGTATATATATTGTGTACATAATCTTTTTATTTATTATATAATGTAATTAATATAACCTTATTTTGTATATAACTAAAATTATATAAATTAATAATGACAACACTAGATTTTAAAATTAGTTTATTATCTGAGTAATCTGATATAATTTTTTTAATAAGTTATGAAAATATTCCAATAAGAATTTTTATTTAGATATAATTATATGCTTTAAGTATTGTAACAGATCTATACATTTTTTTTCTTTTATATATATTGCACAAGTAGATGGAATGGAGACAACATAGAAAAAAATAATAATTAAAAAAAAAAGATCAATATATATATAGTAATAAAAAAATGAGGGGTCCAACCAATAAATATTAGAAGGGGGGGGAGGCTTAAACAAGAAATGTTAGTCACAGTAGCAAGTCTAGGCGTCCAGGAGTGCCTTACAAAAGAATATATTAGGATTACTACGATCTCTAGGAAGTTGCAACGAAGTGGAGAAAGGAATAATAATAATAATGGCCAAAGGCAAAGACCCATTATTAAAACGTGCCTACCGAGCCAAATTCTATTATAATAACATATATGTATATATATATTATATGTAATCTGTGAAGATACAGATTACTGATCGAGAAATCAACTGCCTTTCCATCACGACCTTGTCATGTCTTATCTTCCTCCTTGTCTTGAATGAAACGTCGGGCCAGACGGAAATCGTGTGTTAGGTGAGACATGCATAAGGCGACTCCAATGTCAACCTGTAACCAAAAAAAGAAAGAGAAAAAAAAAAACATGCATACATCAAAATACGCGTCTTTTTATACTCCAATCTCTTCTTTTGACAAATATCAAAATAATATATGCTGCAAGCGCTTTAAATATGCCTCTTGACTGTTAGCAGCCATCACTCCGTCGTTATCATGGAAGGGGTATAACATATATACAATTTTCTTTTCAATGTCAGAAAAAAGATGAGATAAAATTGATTATTATATTAATTTAATCCAAAATCAAGTTTGAAATTTATGTATAGATTAAAAAAAATAGAAGATGTAAGAAAAATTTGATTCAATTAGATATATAAATTTTTTTAAAAAAATATATATTATAAGAATTGACTGTCGAACTATATGAGATAAGAAATTCTCATGTACGATACTAAAGGAAAAAGAACTGACCTGTCTATTCCAATCACGAAAAAAAGAATAACTAGTTTATTGAATAAAATAATGAAAATAGGGTTCAGCTGGAACAGTGATACGGTGGGTTTGGAGCCGATTAAAAAGACCCAGCGCATGACAATTTCACAATTTTTGTTTTTTGTTTAAAGTGGAAATCTCTTTAAAGTTGAAAAAAAGAAAAAAAAAAAAAAAAAAAAAAAAAAAAGGTTTTGAAAAAAAAAAAAAAAAGTGTGAGATGGATGGGGGCTACCAAACTTGGACCATTCTGTGCCGCCAAGTCAACACCGTGTGCTTTGTCTTTAGCCCACGCGATGCACTACAGATAAAGGATACGGCGCTACAGAGCAAATCACGGGAATATTTTTATTTCCAGACACCAACCAACAAGACATTATAAAATCAAATCATATTTTAAAAAACTACAAGACACCTGATTGGAGTCTTAAACCCATGATTAGGGAAATCAGGCATGGTTTGGGTGCCGAGAGAAATGGTGGATTTGGCTCCCAGACTTCCTAAATGGGCTATTGAGAGGGAAATCTCTTTTGACTCTGATATATTAATTCTAACCAACTGTAAACTTCTCCTTTTTTAAAAAAAAAAAAAATTGAATTACGCGACTCTTCAAAAAAAAAAAACAAATCACGTTTTTAAAACACATTTTAAGGCTCTTTCAAAAAAATATAGAATTTTAATGGAATTAATTGAAAAATTATTATTTATTTTGTAGGTTTGTTTTTAAATAATAAAAACAACTTACATAAAAATTTAGTTTAAATATACTAAATTCATGTTTTGACTCAAAACGTTAATTCTAACCTCTGTGGACTTGTCCTTTTTTAATTGAATTAAGCAACTCTTCATATTAATCATGTTTTTGAAGTATATTTATGGCTCTTTAAAAAAAAAAAAAAAAAAAAAAAAACAGAATTTTTATGGAATTACCAATTGGATTAACTTAATTAAACTTAAAATCCCCTATGTTAATTTAAATTAGATTTTATAGAAATTTAATTTTTTTATTTTTAACAAAAAAATTTAGTTTGAATTGTTCAGTTAATTCAATGAAATGTCTTGAGTTCTTCCACAAATGACCTTCAACAGTTACGGAAAACATTGCAATTTCTTTGGGATCAAAAGAAACATACATATATATATATATATATATGAGTTAAATCATCACATCTTAATTTGTAAATAAAATATCAATAACTACTAAACTATCGGAAAATACTAGACCAAAGTTAATTTATTTTCATTATTTTAAATGCAACAAAAATTTTCAAATAAATTTCAGAAAACATATTTTTAATAAATATTCTTCCATATTCCGGATACCAAGTTTTTGCAGAGTAGAAGATTTTGATTTTTTTTTTTAAAAAAAAAAAATTAGTTTTTGCAATGAGATAAATTACTATTAACATAACAATTTATTTATTTTATTCAAAAAATAAAAGATTAATTATAACTGTGGCATAGATTATCCGCTAAATAAGGAGAATATAAAACTAAGAAGAAAAAAGTTACAACCTCTCCTTGCGTTTCTCCAAAAATCTCTGCAATGACTTTCTACGGGCTATTGGCAAATCTGCAAAAGGCAACAAAAACATTTTAGTTTTGTTAGAAATGTATGTATATATATATATATATCTTAATTATCTTTCTACATCTTGCCTAAGTAAAAAAAGGAATACCAAATTTTTTTTTATGAAAAAAAAAAAATACGTTTTCTGGCTACTTTTTCTTTTAGAGAAACTTGTGAATGTCAGGCGTGATTCGTGAAGATGATAAAGAGACAAAAGCTATTATTACTATAGCCATGGCCTAAATTTAATTCATTCCTCTTATAAATATTATATATATATATGTATATATCAATTATTATTTCTATAAAATACAAAATAACAGCCAAGGAATTATTTGCAAACAATTTCTCATAAATCTGGAAGATTAAAAAACTGACAGGCAACATTAATGAATTAAACATAAATGAAGATGGAAGATGCAATGAACAAACCTCCATTAAGACTCTCTAACAACGTTTCTTCATTAGTTGAAGGAAATGCAGTTTCCGTATTCTCTGCAGGTTCAGCTTTTTTTCCGCATCCTTCAGCAGCTAACTTGAAAATGCACTCCGCCTGTACAAAAAATTGATTAGCAACAATAATTAAGAAGTTAATATGCGCTTTTGTACCCCTAATTAACGATCATAATCAATTTAACTCTCATATAACAAGATAAAACGAATTTGAACAGACCTTATCTCGAGGAACGTCGAAAACTTTGACGACTCCATTATAAAAAATTGTCATAGGAGCTGTTTCAGTAGCTATCACAGAAGCATGCCTGTACAGATACACGATCTCTATAAGTTTTCCAGTAGTTTTTCATGCGAATAATACCATTTCTGTTAACGAGAATGTCAAGTACCTTGCAAACGGAGAATAGACAGATAACTCTGGAAAGGGAGACGGATCTTTCCTCGGAGTGGACGGAACGGAAAACGAGTAGTTAGAGAAATCATGGAGATTTCCATTATCACGGTTCTGCGGAAGTCCACCAGAAGCAATAAGAGATTTCACAATATCCGGATTGATCTTCGAGATCGCACCTTGAATGCCTACCAGAAGCAATCACAGATTCAGTAATCCATATATTATTTAAAATAAAAATAAAGAGGAAGAAGAAAAAGGAAAAGGAATTAAAACCTCGGAAACTTCGTCGGCGATGAAGGAATTTCTGGAACGGAGACTTGGCAGAGGAATCCTTCTCCATGCGGAAGAAGTCGAGCTCCACTGTAGCCCTCGACATTTTGATTTAGAAAAAGCTTGTGAGTTTCAATTTTGGATGTTGGTGTTGGGTGTAACTCCTGATCTCCGATTGAAGTTGCAGAGGAATAAAAGTTTTGGAGAAGTTAAATGCAGAGAGGCGCGGGCAGAGAATATTAATAACAGACGTGTAAAAGGAAGATGCACGAGGTACATGTGATTAGCAGAATTTCAACCAATTAAAATCTTATTATAAAATAATTAAAAATTAAATGGAGAAAATAACACACGATTTCCACGTGCTGCGGGATTGACACCGATAAAAGGAGCAGGCTCAACCGCCTACAGTTGGGGGCATTTAGGTAAAAACAAAGCCTTTATTTAAAATAAAAAAAAAAAAAAAACAGTTTTGTACAATAATTTTATTTTTTTATTTCCAATATTCCTCTCAAAGTTTATTCTATTTCTTTGACAAACAATTAATTAGATGCATTTAAACTCAAACTCAAATTTTTTATTATCAAATTAAGTTTGAAAATGGGCAAGGGGTGACATATTATATTTATCTAATTATTTAATCTAAATCTCTTTAGAAGTACAAGATAATAATTGTTTCTTGTATTCTCATATTTGGTTTCATGATCAACTACAAACTTCTAATTATGGAATTATTTGAACATAAAATTTATAGCAAAACTAATAAAAATGTTACTTTATAATACATCAATATATAATTTTGCAAGCAAAAGTTATATTGAATTGAAGTGTCTTGCCTTGGAAAACTTCTATAATTCTTTCTTTCTTCTTTGTTTTTTATTGTTAATTACAATAGTGAGCAGTAATTAGATAAAATTATAAAAAAAAGTAGAAAATAGTCGGCTTAAAATGTAAAAGTTAGTCACTATATAACTAATTTGATCAATCTATAAGTTGTTAATTAGTTTTGATTAGTTTTATAATACTCGAGGCCAAAATTTAATTCAAAATTAAATTTAAATTTTAAAAAATATATAAATATATAATTTTAGAATTAATAAATTTTTATTTAATATAAAATTAAAAAAAAATAGGTTGAGAATGAAATTGAAAATAATTTTAGAAAAAATGGGTGAAAATTTGGATTCAAATGGTATTTTTGAAAGAAAAATCAGAAACTAGAAGTCAAACCGCAATTAAGAAAATATTGCGCTACGTAGAACTGCCCAATCAGCAGCCACGACGAATCGGAGCGCGCAGCGTGGCAATGCACGTTGACTCGGTGCCACGCAGGAAGCCATGCTGGCAACCCCCGTACCCGCGATCGAACGGTCCAGATGCATTCCCATACGCGTGGACAATCTAGATCCGTTCTCTCCTCAAGTGCGATCGGACGGTAGCAATTAAACGCGATGAACGATCCAGATTCGTTTCTTCTTTAAATACGATTATATGATCGAGATCAAATCGCAATGAACGATACAGATTCATTTTCTCTTTAAACACGATTGGACGGTCGAGATCAAACACGATGAACGGTCCAGATTTAAGGGAGACGAGTATAAATATCTCGTATCACACCAAACCAAAACCCTAACCGCCAGCCTCCTGTCAAAGAAGAAGAACCAGTCGCTGGAGAAGGAAGCCGACCGCCGTCCGCCGCCACACTGGAGCCATCTCCGACTGCCCAAAAAAAGTAAAAAAATTCTCCTATATGCTTGAAATTTGATTCCGAACACATTATAGTCAAATCGGAGCAAAAAGAATGACAAATGAGCCAAAAATTACGAGTAAAGTCCGGCGGTGCCGTCACGGGCAAAACCTAAAATTGCCTCTGATGAGCCCCTTTTCCGTTTCGTGCGATTTTTTCACCGTTGTATTCACCATTATATTTTTTACAGGTTGACCAAAGAAAAACACTCAGCCGCGAAGGTGAACCAACGGAGCCACCACACCGAAAAATTCTGTCGCCGGTAAATTTTTATTTTTTGACTTTTTTCAGCAAACTGAGACCCCCATGTTTTCTCGCAGAGATGAGTATAAAACCAGCCAAAACTGACAAAAAATGGTCAGGCCAAGGAAAACCGCCGCCGCGGGCGTCGGTGCCGTCACCAGAGCACAACGGTGCTGACATGCTGAAATTTTGAAATTGGGCAAAAAAAATTTTTAACACTGATTTTGGATTTTTTAGGGTATTTTTAAGCGTGTTTTAATCTCCGCATAAAAATTCAGAAAACTCGAAGACCGCCAGTAGGCGCAGTAGAAAGTTCGGTGTTTCAAATACTGATTCAGGTAAGAATCTCTCACCTCATTCCCTGTTATGGAATTAAAGTTTAATTATCAATAATACGATATTTTATGTAATGTAAAAAATTTTGAGAATTAATTATAGGGTACTAATAAAACAAAAACCGGTTATTTATTATTGTTTGTCCTGTTTAATCGATTGTTTGATTTTACAGCTTTAAATGCATGATAATATACTGAAATTGGTAAAATGATTCAGTTGTGTTTCCTTAAGACATGTATTTTTTCTCTTGCATTGATTTATGGTTAAATTGTGAAACTGAAAATTAAATGTAAATGAAAATTGATTGGTTAAATGAATGAATGAATGAATGGTAACCTTACGGGATATCCTGAGAGATAGTGGACAAACTGGAAACATAAGAAACTCTACCGTGAACGTCATCTTATACCGGATGAGATATCGAATATTGGCATTTTTGGCACTCATACCGGACGGGGTATAGGGACAACCCGTTTCACCTTCATACTGGACGGGGTATTGAGGGGTGATATTCTTGGCACTCATACCGGACGGAGTATAGTGACGGTCGGTTAGTTGACAATGTTGAATAATAGTTTACGCGTAATGAGATATCCTTATGGGCCTTCAAGATTACTAGTAGGCAAATAAAGAGGGAAAGTTGCTGTTCTTTCTCACTTGAATATAAGATTGGAATATTATTTAGATTATTGTCTCTATAAGTATATTTTAAAAATTTCGCAAACGGTAAATATATGTAATAAATAGTTTTCTTTATGATAAATGAATTTACTTAAATCAAGAGCTTTATTGGTTGTTTTTATAATTTTTACCAACTTTTAATTTCTGTATCGGTGAGTAGTGTGACATTCTTACTGGGGTAGTATAACTTACCATTTTATTAACTATTTCAGATCAAGATGATCAAGACCCAGATCCTGATTAACAAAAGGGTTGGGAATAGTTCACCACCCAGACTTCTTCAAAAGGTAGTGAAGGTCGTCCGAAGATGCTCAGTTGTTTACTTTTTGTTTATTTCTTTGATTTTCATTTTTTTAAGAAGGGACATTCCCGTAACCCTATTGGATATTTTCAAATATTGTATAAGGAATGTAAACCCTAACTCTATTATTCCACTTCCGCATTCAATTCATATCTTTATTTCCTTTTAAGTTTTGGACTTTTAATAAGTTTAATTTGTTCAATGTCAATTAATGATTTTCAAAACGAAACTAAGTGATCGACCAAACTACTATTAATAAAAATAATTATTTCAAGCTTTATAATAAGAATGTAAGTAACTTTAAGAATGTATTTTTAGTATAAAATCAGAGATATATCTTTTGCGTTTACTTTTGGTAAAATAAAAGGGCAAAAAGAAGTCTAACATGAAAATAAAAAATTAATGATTTTTTTTATCATCTTAATCTTAGTTTTTATTTTTATTTTTTTGTCAAAATTAAACTAGCTATTACTAGGCATATATAATTTTCATTTAGCTAATTTCAATTCTTCGAAATAGAAGTTCAGTTTGCTTGGTTTAATTAGTTTGATTTGTTAAAAAATAAATTGTCTAATTACTATGACCTAGCTACCTAGAGAATTTTAAATTGAGTCCTAATAGATATAATATTTGATAAAATATAATTTATCGGTCAATAGTATATGGTTTTCTTTATAGGTTTAAATTTTTGTTTGGCTGAATTCTTTTTAATATTTAAAAAGATAAATTATAAGTTATCTTATAAGATCTATTATGTTATATAAGAATCAATCTATTTTTTCAATAGAATAAGAAAAACCTTATTAAACAATATTTATTGAAGAAAAAACTTATTTTTTAGAAGATTTTGTTAGCAATAATATATCTGACAAGTCAATCACAATAAAAGTAAATTAACATTATTCCAATAATCTTTCTCAAAAATACTTTAATTAAATATTATTTTATTATAAATAAGGTTTTTTAATAAATTGTTTCAAAATAATAACTACTCATGAATTACGTAACACCAATGTGATTGAAATGAGATCATAATAATAAGAAATATAAATTTTAAACATGGTTTATATATCAAGTTAGAGAAAACAATGTGAATGAGCAATATTATATTTGGATAGCATAGTATATATCAAATCAAATGTTATGACTATTTCGTATTATTAACACTATATTGGACATTGTGATAAGTTGTCTATGTTTTTATTGTCAAATAAAGTTTATTAGATTAATTTGGCCTGTGTTTTTGCACAAAGTTTTTAATGCATGTCAAGTAAGTATCTAATCATAGAGTTGCATAAATTTATTCCTTAAACTTAATCCTATCATAATTGGCTTATACAAAATAATTCACATTTTGATACTAATAAGTTATAATTATTTTGATATCAATTTAAATCTATAGATCATGCAACTGATAGTTAAAAACTCATAACTCTTAGTAGAAGTGAAAGATAATATTCAATGAATATGTTAGGTTGATAATCTAGGAGCAAATTATGATCATAGCATCATGTGACTTATATAATGCATTTTTCTAAATCACTTAACAGTTATATACAGTTATATATGTTCACTGATATTGGTTGAAAAGACTGACTAAACATATCCTAAACTTTTTGTTCCCACCGACCGGCTGATGGAAATAGACTAACTACCGGAGATATTCATGTTACTTTGTTTATACTGGTTTATACATGAATGCATGAGTTTTATCGAGTGCTCAATAAATTATAGACCATTTTAAATCTTCGTTTTAGAGAGGGATGATCAACTCTGCAAGTATTGATCGAAACTTGAACCCTTATATAGGTATGTAATTTAAGAAAGCACAACAATTGAAATACATAGTCCGTATTGGTATTAGATATATTCCCATGTTATGATCTTTCCATTTTATTTACCCATTTCTTGGCGAGAGTCTCCCAACTATATTTGAAAATGAAGAATACAATGGATGGAAGATGTATTTGCATGATGATAGTCCATGGATGTTCTTTTTCCTTGATAAATAAATTCATTAGTTTATCAAGGTTATAATATATTTATGAGTTTAACACACTTGACATATGTTATTTATTTAATTGCGTAGTAACTTGATATAATTGTTTAATAAACAATATTGCTAGCTAAGGGATAGGTCCTAATAAATCATACACATTAACTTCATTAAATTTTTCTTAAACTTTAGATATAATAGAGAAAATTTGTTACTAACAACAATATAAAGCATAGATACTAAATCAATAAAACGCTAAGATAACAAATTTTATTAATAAGTTATATAAAACATACTTCAAGTAAAAATTCTAATTAATTAGTTAAAGAGATTAAGTAATTAAATTGAACTAGGACTGAATGATTTATCATTGGCCTAAAATATTGTGAATTATTGTAAAGCCAAATGTTAGGATGAAAATTTCATTGAACATTGTTATATTATATGAATCAAAGCAACCCGAGTTAACCTAAATGTAGAGTATATTTTAGGGCCCAATTGGCATGGGGTGTATTTGGTAAATTCGCTAAAGCATGACTATCTATATTAGTAGGGTTTCTTTATAGAAAATCATGGTTAATGTATGGGGAAAAAAAGAGAAACATATGTTTTTGCTAGTTTAATTTTATTTTAAAACCTAAGTGATGAATTGTTAGTTAAATTATGTATTAATTTTAATTAGAGTAATTTGGGTCACTTAATTTTTATCTTAATTTTCATATGTGATGAAATACAAAGTAACAAAACTAAGGATCCAATTCAAAGATGGTTAAAAAAAAAAAAATCTTCCACGAAATATGGTCACTTTATATGAGTAATCAATTAAGACCTAGATTCCTATAAAAAATGTTTGTTAAGATCAAGATTAATTCCTAAATCTTAATACTTATCCTAAATAATAGATGTTAAAGTAGATAAGTAAGATACTAATTCTATAGAGTAGTATCTTGTATTTTGAATTAACTTATATTCTAAACTTTGGACACTTCATATTAGTTGAATCTAAACTCTTTGAAGGATAAATGAGATTTTGTAGAGAAGATGACAAGTGACTAAAATCATTAAGAGTGTGAGACATAATTGGCAAAAACCACGAGGGTAAAAGGACTCAAAATTAGTGATGAGGGCTTCTTTAAAATTAATTTATATTTTCTCCTATTACTAGTCTTTTTCTAACTTTGAATGTGATTCAGACTCTCCCTTAAGTACGTATATGTAGTGTATAAATTCTTAGTTACTAGCACATTAAATAGTGCCATCATTAATTGAAAAGCTTTAAGAAAAATTTTTAGAACTAGAGCTATAATCTAACAGTTGTGTATACAAAATTGAAGAGATTTAGTTGTAGAATTCTTCTCACACAAAGAGCAAAAAATAAAGAGTTTGTGAATAGTGGAACACCAAGGGGTCGAAGAAAAGAGAAAGAAAATGATCTCAATTAGTGTCCTAAATCGTGAACTATGAGGTGAAAGACTAAGGGAAAATGTTTATCTTCTCAAGAGTATTTCTCTCATAGGGTTTTGATTGAAGAATAAAACGCATATATCTAAATTCAGTTTTATATTTTTTATCATGTATGACTAGAAAATGATCATAAATTAGTGTAATATGTTTATCTTTTAATCAAATATTAAAATTTATTTTAGGTTTGTTGAGATAAAGTATTGTGTTATTATATGATAATTTCTTTTTCAGAGTTAACTAGATAAAAATTCTTTATTACTCCATCTGCAACTATACATAAACTTAGAGAAATCATATTGCCTTTTTATTGATTCACATTCATAATGGTGGTGGTCATGGGCGTGATAATACAATGATAATGATGACGATAATCATAATGATGGGTGGTAGTGGTGGTTATAGCAATATTTATAACAATAAAAAAGATAATAGTAAAAATGCTAAGAACAATAATGGTAGTAATAGCAATAGTAATAATAACGATGATGATAGTCGATTATTTTAGTAATAACGATAATGTAATTGTGGTAGTAGTGAAATTGTTGGCAGCAACAACAATAGTAGATATGGAGACGACAACAATAATAGTGATGATAATAAGATTAGATCATCATTAATGGTAGTAATAATAATGGATAATAACATTAATGATGCTGGCGGCAACATCAATAATAAGGATGATGATGATAGTCATGAAGAATTTTTTTCTATTTTTTGTTTTATACAATCAATTACTGGAAACATATGTAAAGAATATATAAATATAAATATACATATAGAATATCTAATTAACATGATGCATAAATACCCTTGTTAAAAAAAGGAAAAAAAAAAAAAAAAAGTAAAACTAATGTTAAATTAGTAGAAGGAGATATAGATTTTAACCTAGAAATGTTAGGTTGGGAATAAGGGAAAAAAAAACAGTAGACCAATTCATGAAGTTTCCTTCTTCTCTTTTTGAGTATTTTAATTTGACTGGCATCTATTTTTGACTTGCCCACTTTGAATTGTTCTCGGAGAGCATCCAACTATAATCAATTATAAACCGAAATCCTCAAATTACAATATTTGTTATAATTATTGACAAATTAGTAAATTTTATTGATAAATAATTGTTATTATAAACATGTTGGTAGCTTTAGAAAGCTGTAATAAAAAAGCCTTCGGCACGCAACCCAGTGAACTCAAAAATCACGCGACGCAAATATTATTTGTCCACGTGCTTTAATTCCAACAACAGCTAGTACCCTTTTTTTTTTTTTTTTTTTTTTTTTTTTTATCGAACCACCGTCATAGTCCGAATCTTCGCTCTCGTCTCGAGACGTACACTTATTTTTTTTTTTTTATAGAAATAGAAATCCATGTGGCAGTCAATTATTGGTGAAAACGGAGATTTAAAAATAATAATTAAACAAACAGAAGCTGCTAACGCGGAATTAAAATTAAATTTAAATTGAGTTAAATTCGGACGTCATCTCATCGTAAGATAAAATAAAAATATTTTACCAACCAAAAATTTAAAATTTTGGACAGAATTCAATACCATTTGATTTAAATTATATAATTAAAATAGATTATATTTCTGGTTATTTAAAATATCTAATAATTAGTTTAACTCTAAAAATTTATTTCATATTGATTCACTATTCTTCTTTTTTATTTTAATGTTTATAACAAATTGATAAATGTGAAGATCGTTTGTAAGTTTAAATTGTTGTTTACGAAACCTACAGCATATCTTTTTAGTACTTTAAAGTCAAATAAAATTAAAATAATTATCTATTTTTTTTTAATTAAAAAAATAGCATCTAAATTATACAAAAAGGGTTTATTATATCTTATTTATTATCATTTAAATATTCTGAAAATTGTATTTGAATGCACTTTGTATATTTGAATTTTTATTAAATAAATTTATATGTTAAAAACTATTTTAAAAATAAAAAAATTATATTAAATTTAGACTCAAATACATTTTAATAATATTTAAATTCTTATTATTAATTATGTAAGTAAATAAATTTAATTCTTATTAATTTTATTTTAAAAAATTAAAATTGACACATAATCTTTTGTGTTTATAACAGATAATAAGCAGAAGAAGAAGAAGTAAATAAAAAAGCAATTGTTTTTGACATTCAAAGAACGTGAGAAATCAGAACCGTCAAAAGAGGGGTGAGTTTGGTCTAATCATGAAAGTGGGGCCCAATTATTTGCTCACGCAAAATGTTGCTTTTGTGCGGCACGCAGCTTGAGGTATTTTACTATTCTTAAAACCCCAAAATCCGGCGATAATGCTTTGATTTTATATAAATTATTAATTATTTTATTTGATTTAGTTCTCCAACCAGCATAATATCATATTTTGATTTTAAACATTTTTGTTGCCATTTTAAACGGCGTTTTCTGGGCAAAAGGATGCGACATCGTTTCATACTAAAGAAACGACGTCGTTGCACGGCTAGGCAGACATGACTCCCGACGGCACCGTTTTACTAAATGTCGGATTGGACTGTTCTTCCATCCGGATCTGGGTTCTCTCCAAACCTTTCTTGGAGTTGGACTAAAAATCAGGGCCATTTTAATTTTTTACGCCCCTTTTCCTCTTCCTCCTTTCTTTTTTGTTTTCATTATTTTTCCTTCCCTTTTTCCTTTAATTGAGAGACAAAGAAAAAGAAAAATAAAAAAAAAATAAACATAAACTTAAGGATTAAAGACAAGAATAAAATAATAATAGAAAGGCAAAACGAAATTAGTAAATAATAATGATAATGATAATATCACATCGCTTAACTTTATTATTGTTATTTCTTTTATTTTATTATTTTATTTTTATCTCATTACTATTATTTTTATTTTTAATTTGGCAGGATAAAATTGAAGTATTACAAATATCAAAAAATTTAAACTACACATGGAGACAACAAATAAAACCATTCTGCCATTACAAATAAGCGAAACAAAATAGAATAGAAATGGAAAGCTAATATAATGAAACATATAGTAACAAATAAAACCCAAAAAATCAACAAAGAACATAAGCAGGTAAAGGTTAAGAATCGACTAAGATAATAGACCACCTGAGGCTAAAAAGAATCACACACCACTTAAAACTAGGCAACCAAATTAGACCCCAACCTCGCACTCATTATGGCCAGGGACCAAATAAATAATTCTTTTTATGATTTGTGTTGTGGAATTTTGTCGATCTAATTTTTTCAATTCTATTATTGATTCTATTTTCTACGTTGTTCAATTTCAATGAAAGATATCATTTTCCACCTATATTATGACAACATAATCATTTTTCATAATCACCCCCATGTTGTGTCCCTCCTCATGGGTTACCATGATGAGAACCTTATTTTTCTCAATAATAACTTGGCTTGGTTGGAGTCATGATTTTTGTATTTTTTTGAGAAGATATATTTAAATAAACCAATTTAATCCCCAAGGCCTCCTCTATCATGACCTACATGTAAGCGTCCACATTGAACTTTCACTTTCCGTCTAGTGGCGAAATCCATATGCTTGGCCTTGGTGAAGGAGCATTTGATCTCTCACTACTTGTCTCCATTATAGACAATAACATTTGACTTACTAGGATTGGTGATTGTTTGTAGAGTTTTGATCCATAACACTAATCCATAACATGAATAAGGTCACATAGCTCTATTATGATGAATTCATTCTCATTGAATATACTCTCATTCTTAGTAAACTGAACATACCACACCCACCACATAAATAAGAACAACTAGGACACTTCTATAATGACTAGGTCATTTAGTGAATTTACATTCGTGAAATTTGAAGAAGCATTCCGAATTGATGACTTCAAGTGGTAGGTAAGTATGACGCAATCGATGGTTCCTATATTTTCGAGAAAAAAATTATGATATATAAAATTTCAAGATGTCAACGTTGCTATTATCCGAAAGATTGTTGGATATTTGATAATGCATAGTCTCAATTTCTTGTTGGGCAATAACTAATGCTAGTGAAAACAAAGAAGTTAGGGAAAGATCAGATTAAAGATGTTAGAGCTTTCTTTATCATACAATACAGGGTTTTAAAGAGTTTATATTTCTTAAATAATTGGTGTAATTAAATTAAAAGAAGTATACGATATGTTGCATGAGGAGTTTCAGGGATCTGCAATGGTGATTGCTGTGAAATTGTAGACCTTGCAAATGTAATTTTAAATTTACAAATGAAAGAGTTAGAGAAAAAAAAGAGTATTTTTTGAAGATAATTGAGATTGTGAATCATATGAAAAACTATGGTGAAAATATCTCTAATCAAAAGGTAGTTAATTTTTTTAATTAGTTTGCTTAAAAAGTATGAATATATTGTTGTAGCGATTGAAGAGTTAAAAGATTTGTCTGCACTTATAATTCAACAATTGATGAGTTCTTTGGAGTCACATGAGGCAAGAAAATTGTAGATCAAATGCAACTTAGTTAAAAGTGCTTTTAGTACAAATTTCAGGACCCAAAAGTTCTTGAAAAATAAAATAAAAAAATTCTTAGAGAAAAATATGGATAAGATGTGCAAAAGCAGGAGGATCAAACTAAAAGAGAATCATATTCAAGTAGTTCAAATATATGGAGTGACATATGCAAGAAATCAAATTGTAGTATGTTGAGATGTTGAACAAAGAAATGTTGCAATAAATATAAAAAGTACGACCATATTGTGAAGTATTGCAGAATTCAAGTTTATGACTAGATAAAGTTTTCAAAAAAAAAGAAAATCTATAAAATATTTTCTTTACATGTCACATTGCAATAGAAAAGAAAAATGATATTTAGACTTAAATAGTGGCCGCACAAACTATATGACAAACAACTAAAAATTATTTCAAGATATAGATGCGTCTCATGAGACTAAGGTATGTATGAAAAACGGTCATCAAGTTCAAGCTAAAGGCAAAAATAGTATTATTGTGCAAACTAAAATGGGACCAAAGTTTTTTCGAGATATATTATTAGTTCCAGGTTTGAGCAGAATCTGCTGTGTATCATATAACTTATATGGAATAGTTACATAATTTATTTAGAAAATGAAAGTTGCAAAATTTTCAATTAAAATAATAATTAGTTGCTAGCCAAAATTGATAACGAGAGATTCATAAATTTTTATTGCAAATAAGTGATGCTTCAGAATTGGTATTGCAAAGTGAGGTAGCAAAGTACTCAGACTTATGGCACAAAAGGTTCAGCAATAGTAATTATAGTGTTTTAAAGTTTTTAAGAGTTAAAAACATGTTTCAAGACCTATTATTCATTAACACGAATTCTAGGTGAAGGGGGGAAGAACAAGGTTTACAAATTAAAGATCGGGTTGTATGACTTGAAGCAAACACAAATAGTATGGTCTATAGTCGGATAAATAAGTACTTCAATAGGAAAAAATTATGAAAAGAAATAGTGAACCTACTTTATATGTCAAGAAAAGAGATAATGATATTTTAATTATTTTATTATGTGTTAATGATTTAATTTATACTGGTAACAATGAGAAGATACTAAAAATTTTAAAAAAAGTATGACAGAGACATACGGGATGATTGATATTAGCTTGCTACATTATATGTTGGGTATAAAAGTATGCCAAGATAACACATGCATCATTATATCACAGAATAAATATGCAAAAAGTATTTTGAAAAAAAATTCAAGATGCAAGGTTGAAAGTTGTAAATTAGTTGCAAAGAGGGTGCTCTGATATATTAAAGGTATAACAAATTATGATGTATGGTACAAACTAATATAAAACTTAAAATTGATCAGGTACACAGATAGTGATTGAGTCGTATATTTTGATGGCATGACAAATACATCATGATATATTTTTTCACTTGGATTGGGTCCTTACTCATGGTCATCAAAAAAGCGGAGTATAGCGCTGAAGCTGAGTATAATAAAAAAAAAAGATTCTAAAAGATATTAATGAAAGACAAGAAGAACTAATAATAATATTATGTGATAGTAAGTCGACAATTGCAATTAGTAAGAATTCATTTAGTCATAACAGGACCAAATATGTTGCTATCAAGAAGCATTATATCCGAGAAGTAGTGGAACACCAAGTAGTACAACTCAAATTTTATAGAATAGATCTTCAATTGCCTGATATTTTTACAAAAGCATTGACTAAAAAAAAGTTCATACACACTCAAAAATTGATTAGCATGTAAAAAGAAAATGAATCAAAGGAGGAAATTGTTAGAACGTTAATTAATTTTTTTTTTATAAAAATCATAAATAGATGATTATGAGAGAAAATCATAATTTTCTTTATGGAAATCCTTAAAAAAAAATTTACCAAAAAAAGTTCATGCCGGGTAAAAAAAAAAAAAAAAAAAAAGAATTAAAGAGGGATTCTAACTTTCTTTATGAAAAATCATAAATAAGCGATTGTGAGAGAAAATTATAAATGGATAATTATGAGAAAACTAATAGAATAATGATAAATTAAATAGTGATTAAATGAAATGAAAAGGATAATTGCTTATATTGTAAGGTATCAGTATATACTTGTATCACGTTGAAAATTTCTAATATATACCTCTAATTACATAATTTGCATCAACAACAGCTTATAGTTATCATTTTAGTTGGAATACTATCAGTTCAATAAAATTCATATTTGTTAAAATAACAACACTAATAATATATTTATTTAATATTTTATTATATCGTGTATCTTATAATCTATTTAATTTTTAAATATTAATTTATTTTTAGTTTTAATAAATTTCTATTACTATGTTTTTCTTTATTAATTGCTTTCTTCTTGAAATAACATACAAATAAAATTAGATTTTTGGAAACAATTTTAAAGGTTTTAGAAAGTATTATTTGTCGAAGAAAAAACCATTTTAGCTTTAGCATGTTGAAGTGGCACTTAAGTATTAAGTATGTGTGCAGATATAGATAGATATTTTGTTGAGATTAGTATAAGTATATATATATATAGGTTGATATTTGTTAAATGACTTCTTTTAAAGTTTTATTTTGATGACCCATTTTTAGCTGAACAGAATCAGTCACTTACTTTCTATATAAGCGGTGCATGGAGAATTAAGGAAATTAAATAAACCATATATATATATATATATGTATATGTATTATACACGTGTTGATGCCTGACCTTTTGTCTCATTAAAAATTGAAGAACTGCCTATCATTTTTCTAACAGAACGATTAACATGCAGATACATGCGCAAGCCAATGGAAAAGTTTGATTCTGGTCTTCTCGTCTGGACAACATTGAAAAGTCACAAAGAAATTCATCTTCTTCCCTGGAAATCTGAGAAATGCAGCAGAAAGGTAAGCCTCTAACATTAACAAAGCTCTTTTTTGTTCATTCTTACATCAGAAAGATAAATAAGACCCTCTTATATATTTGGCTGTTATTATATATACATGTACTCATCTGAGTTGTCAGCTCTGCGTTTTATTCAGATTATAATAGCAAACCCACCTTCACACAAATCCTGTTTGCCTCCTCCATTGGCTTAATCATTGCAGCGGCAGTACATTTCAGTTTTAAGAAATTAAGGGATTCCAAGATCATCCCGCGCCTTAGAATCCATGACAACGAAAAGGGTCGTGTAGAGAAGGTAGAGAGGTTTTCATATTATGTAGGTGGGTGATTCTAATTAATAAAATCTCGTTTTCAACATATATATTTATAGTCTGATGTGTATTTATGTCTCTAATGGTCGGACATATATGCGTATGCAGCGAGACAAATGGGATTCAAAGATAGGAGAGAATGTCCTCATCTCTGCAAGTTAGCTTCGGAATACATTAGAAAATCAGAAGGGTGTGAGGAGGATATATATTCATTCTTCTCTGATGAACCGGATGCAGATTCCCTCTTCATAAAGCTTGTTGAGGAATTCGAAAGATGTATTCTTAGTTATTTTGCATTCCACTGGAGCCATGCTGACCTGATGATTAGTCAGGTATCTAATTCTTATGTATATATCAATTATTTGTTCGCTATACATATAGTTAGTATTTTTAGTCATCTTTACGAGGATATAGATTAGAGTCATGTACTTTATATGTCCTTATTGAAAGGTTATCTTATTATTTATATGCAGCCACTTAATTAATAAAATGTTATGTAAAAAATTTTGGTAATAACTTCAGGTGCTGAGCGCTGATGCAGAGCCCAAAAAGAAGCTCAAACACATTGTCATGGCAGCAACTCGGTAAGTGATTATTGTTATCGGATATGGTTATATATATAATTACAATTGACATGGCTGACATCAAGAACATGAATCTTGATTCTGTGGTTTAGGGAACAGAGATTTGAGAGAGTAACAAAGAATCTGAAAGTGGCAAGAGTGTTCAACACATTAGTAGAGGAAATGAAAGCAATGGGACTTGCATCAACTGATGATTCACAATGTACCGAGGTGATGGCTCCGGTGGCACACAGCGATAGAAGTCCAGTTCTTCTATTCATGGGCGGTGGGATGGGAGCAGGCAAAAGCACTGTGCTTAAAGACATTCTCAAAGAGTAAGGTCATTTTTTTCAATATTAATTAATATAATTAATAAAGTTATATAACATAACAAAAATAATAATAAATAAACACGAACAGACCATTTTGGATTGGAGCAGACACAGTAGTAATCGAGGCAGATGCCTTCAAAGAATCTGATGTGATTTACAAGGCCCTTAGCTCTAGAGGTCATGCAGATATGATTCGTACAGCTGAACTAGTAAGCTTGACAATTATATATATATATATATATATATATATATACACATCTCAGTTTATACCAACTTAATTTCTTAATTTGGAACATGATTATATAAATAAAAGTATGATCATGCAGGTGCATCAGTCGTCTACAGATGCAGCATCATCTCTTCTAGTGACTGCGCTAAATGAAGGACGTGATGTAATAATGGACGGTACACTTTCATGGGTACCATTTGTTGTGCAGACAATCACAATGGCGAGGAATGTCCATCGTCGCCGCTATCGAATGGGAGCTGGTTATAAAGTTGGGGAAGATGGGGCTGTAACTGAGAACTACTGGGAGAGAGTCAGCGAAGAAGAAATACAACTTCAAGGTGGCAAGAAGAGAAAACCCTACAGGATAGAGCTCGTTGGAGTCGTGTGTGATGCGTATTTAGCAGTTATTAGAGGCATGAGGTAAATATCTAAAATTTCATTTTATGCACACACAAACACACATAATGTATAGTTTCTTCTGCAAGGATGTTTGTATAAAGAGATTAACATATGATATATATGTATACATGGGACATGGGGGGAACTACAGGAGAGCTATAAGATGTAGAAGAGCAGTAAGAGTAAAGTCACAACTGAAATCCCACAAGAGATTTGCAAATGCATTTCTGACATACTGCCAATTGGTAGATAATGCTAGATTATATTGCACCAATGCTTTGGAAGGTCCACCTAAGGTACATCATTTATATATATATTATACCTTCTTCCTAGCTGATTACATGATCGTGATGATGATGATGATGATATGGTTTTGTGAATTGAAGTTGATAGGCTGGAAAGAGAAAGACAAGACATTGCTAGTTGATCCAGATGAAATAGACTGTTTAAAGAGGGTTGGGATGCTAAATGAAGAAGCTGAATCCATATATGAACTTTACAAGAATCCAAACCCAGCATGCGAAGCCGGATCCATCTGGAAAGACATTGTGTTATCACCATCGAGATTGAACATTCAACAGGAGCTCAAGTACACCATCCAGAAAGTTGAAAGATCAAAATCTTACGTCCAATAACCTCTTGATTCACGCATGCCCCTCACCTCCTTTTTTTGTTTACTGTAATTTGCGATCTAGGAGTAATTTATAATACCATGCATGCTATTGCTATATGAGAATGATCATTCTTACATTTTGTGACTGAGATACAACACTAAAAATGCAACTCATGTTTTTCGTCACAGAAAGGAATTATGTAAGTTTTCATCCACTAATTGTAACAGCCCCGGAAAATATTAAAATGAAATGAGTATTTAAATATATCGAATGCGGAAGCGAGATCAAAATTTCAGTTAACATCCCTTACACGAAAAAACCAAACAAACGTACTTAAAATATAAAAGATTAAACTAACTAAGAAAGAAAACTCGAAAATAAACTATGCGTATGACTACAGAGTCTCTAGGCATCCCCTTCGTCGTCCTCCCGCGGAACGGGCTCGGGAACCATGTCTTCCTGATCTGAAATGGTTAATTAAGGAGTGAGATACACTAGCCCAGTAAGAACATCACGATATCTCACCGTCACGGAGATAAAGGTGGGTAGAAAAACACAAAAAGACCAATGGAGCATAATTTACAACAAACTCGTTTATTAACATGAAAACCTTTACCATCCACTTACCTTGGTGGAATTTATGAAAACAATATGAGAAAAACAATAACATCATCATAATCATTGAATAATCTAAGCTGTAAAACATAACACTTATCACGCCTCTTGTAATTCAATCATTGTACAACATATCTTTTTTTTCATTTACCAGCCTACTAGTATCCGTGGGGGTCCATAGGGGTTCCGCTACCCGTTAACCTTTAACATTCATAATCAGTTTCCAGGACCGTCCCCATACCCCGTCCGGTATGGGCGCCAAAACCATAAACCTCAATACCCCGTCCGGTATAAGGGTGAAACGGGCCGTCCCCATACCCCGTCCGGTATGGGCGCCAAAACCATAAACCTCAATACCCCGTCCGGTATGAGGGTGAAACGGGCCGTCCCCATACCCCGTCCGGTATGGGCGCCAAAACCATAAGATCTCCATACCCCGTCCGGCATGTGAGACCACAATCCCGGTAGGGTTCCCTACGGACCCGGTCCGTCCACCATCTCCCAGGATATCTAGTCAGGCTGACCCCCATAATACAATTATCAGTCTACACAATCTTTCATTTTCCTTTTCCTCAATCAGCATCATCAATTAACATACAAACAAGCAAACAGTAATTCATGCCAAACAGACAACATACAGTATCAGTTTTTCAGTCATTCAACCCATGATTAATAAAAACGTAGTATATGCACACAAATCTGTAAAATGAACACATCAAACCTCATTTTGCATTTAAAGCTGTAAACAGGCCAAATAACAGTAAATCACCAATCACACTAGACTCGGGCTCCATTAGCAACCTTAAGCAATTTCACACATGCGTTAATTCAAGAAATACCGTTTTATCATTTTGAACTTTAATACCGTGATAGTAAATAGGGTGAGGGGTCCTTACTTGTTTTCGGGATCCGAATACGATTCACAGTGCGCCTGCAAGCTGTCCCTAATTTTCTCTGAATTTTTCCCGGGGAACTGAAACACACTAACAGTACCTGCACGTGTTCCAAAAAAAATCCAAATTAGGCCCAGGGCCCCTTTCGGACCAAATCGCAACTCCGGCACGGCGGCTCTGCCGTGCTCCGGCGACGGCGCCGCCGCTGGCGGCGGCGAGTCGCCTCGGGTTGGCTGTTTTCGGCCGTTTTCGGCCGAATTCGGCCACGCTCGCATTGGTCCTTGTCAGAAAACAACCCTAGGGCCCTCGGGGGGCCAAAAAATCACGGAAAAACAGAGCTTACCGGCGGCGGCGCTCTCGGGTGCAGCGGCTCTCCGGCGAGGTTCGTGTTTTGGTGATTCGGCTCCGGTCAACCTGTAGAGAAAAGAATGGTGATCACGGTGATATAAAAATTGCATCGAACGGAGGCCGGGAAGGGCCTCGTCGGAGGCAAAAACCGAGAGGGGCGCGGCGGCGCCGCTGGGTTTCGGCCGCGTATTCCGGCCGTTTGGCCGGGATTTCGGCCTCAATTTGGCCATAGGAGGAATCAGTGGAGAAAAACGAGTCGGGGGTATGAAATTTACCTCGATCGGCGGTCGGAAATTTCCCCGGTGCGGCGGCGAGTGGCGGCGGGTGGCGGCGGTCGACCTCTGGTTCGTCTTCTCCGGCGAGCGGCTGGCGGCTAGGGTTTTTGGTCTGGTGTGGAGGTTCTATTTATAACCCCTTGCCTTTTGATCACAGCCGTTCATTTCGTTTTAATCTGGACCGTTCGTTTTTGATTGAATCTGGGCCGTCCGTGCGTTTGAATCTGGGCCGTCCGATCGCGTGATTGATCTGGGCCGTCGGATCGCACCCACGCGGATCGCCAACGTGGCTCCTTTCGGAGTGACGCGATCTTGCCACGTGGCAGGCCCTGGTTGGCCGGGACTGCTGACCGGGCCTGCTGACGTGGCTGCTGACGTGGCACCCTTTTTTTTTTTTTTTTTTTTTTTCTCCTCCTCCTTTCCGGGTGCTACAACTCTCCCCCCCATAAAGAAATTTGGTCCCCAAATTTGCCTCATTACTCTTGATCAAACAGATGAGGATATTGGGCCCTAAATTCTGATTCCAGCTCCCAAGTCGCCTCCCTAGGCGTGTGATTCTGCCACAAGACTTTTACAAATGATATTTCCCGGTTACGGAGTATTCTGCTTTCTCGGTCTGTGATACTGACCGGTACTTCTTCATAAGACAAGTCCTCTCGGAGTGAAAGCGGTTCATGAGCCACGACATGAGAAGGGTCCGGATTGTACTTGCGCAGCATAGATACATGAAACACATTGTGAACCCGGGAGAGCTCAGGGGGCAGTGCAAGTCTGTAGGCAGTGGTACCAATCTTGTCTAAGATTTCAAAGGGTCCAATGTATCTGGGGTTTAATTTTCCCCTTCTGCCGAACCTACTGATTCCCTTGAAGGGGGTGACTTTAAGAAACACACGGTCACCTTTCTCAAAGGCCAGGTCTCTCCTCCGGGTATCAGCATAGCTCTTTTGCCTACTCTGAGCTGTCTGGATGTTCTTCTTGATCTTAACTATCTTGGACGTGGTTTCTTCCACTAAATCTGGGCCAAATAATCTTCTATCGCCCACTTCCTCCCAACAAATCGGTGACCTGCACGGACGCCCGTATAGCGCCTCGTATGGGGCCATGCCGATGCTTGCTTGGTAACTGTTGTTGTAGGCAAACTCTATCAGGGGTAGATGGTCGTCCCAATGGCCTCCGGAGTCAAGGACACAAGCTCGGAGCATATCCTCCAGCGTACGGATTGTCCTCTCTGATTGTCCATCGGTTTGGGGGTGGAAGGCAGTACTGAGGGACAGCTTTGTTCCCATAGCTTGCTGGAAACTATTCCAAAACCGAGAAGTGAATCTGGGATCCCTGTCGGATACCACTGTTACTGGGACCCCATGCAGTCTGACTATTTCCCGGACATACATTCTTGCCAACTTGTCCAACGAATCAGTCATTCTGATGGCCAGGAAGTGGGAAGACTTAGTGAGTCGGTCAACAATTACCCATATGGCATCGTGTCCCGATCGTGCCTTGGGTAGTCCCGATACGAAGTCCATGGTGATGTGTTCCCACTTCCATTCTGGAATCGGTAAAGGCTGAAGCAACCCCCCTGGGCGTTGATGTTCTGCTTTGACCTGCTGACATACCAAGCACTTAGATACGAAGTCGGCTATATCTCTCTTCATCCCATTCCACCAGAATCGGGGTCGCATAGTTTGGTACATTTTTGTACTTCCTGGATGCATGGCGAACCTTGAACTATGGGACTCTGTCATAATGTCTCTTTTTAATTCATTGTCGTCTGGGACACACATTCTGTCCTTGAAACGAATCAATCCGTCGGCAGAGATCTGAAATTCTGAGTTCACTCCCTGTTCTGCATCCTTCTTGCGGTTTACTAGGGCGGGGTCGATTGACTGGGCTTCCTTTATTCTTTGGATTAACTCGGGTTGGACTGCTAGGTGGCTCAAACATGTGGCCCTCTTCAGATCTTGCAGTCGAACCTGCTGCGTAGCCCCAATGGACCTGCATTCCGAAACCATCAGATGGGCTAGGGTGCCTGCACTCTTCCTACTGAGGGCATCAGCTACTACGTTGCCCTTACCTGGATGGTATAGGATGTCACAATCATAGTCCTTGAGGAGTTCCATCCACCTTCTCTGACGCATGTTGAGATCCTTCTGAGTGAAGATGTGCTTCAAACTCTTATGATCGGTGTAGATCTGAAAGGTCTCTCCATACAAATAATGGCGCCAGATTTTCAAGGCGTGTATGATTGCGGCAAGCTCCAAGTCATGGGTAGGATAGTTCTTCTCATGATTCTTTAGCTGTCTAGACCCATATGCTATAACCTTTCCATGCTGCATCAGGACACAACCCAGGCCCAGATAGGAGGCATCACTATAAACTGTATACCCTCCTGATCCACTCAGTAGAGCCAGCACGGGTGCAGTAGTCAGTCGCTTCTTCAATTCTGAAAAACTCCTTTCGCAGTTCTCATTCCAATCAAACTTTGCATTCTTCTTTGTGAGTCGGGTTAGAGGGGCCGCTAGACTGGAGAACCCTTCGACAAACCGGCGGTAATAACCCGCCATCCCTAGGAAACTGCGAATTTCCTTAACTGTTGTCAGCCTTTTCCAACCAAGTACCGCTTCAACCTTTTCGGGGTTCACCGACACCCCTTCTTTCGATATAACATGTCCTAGGAAGGCGGTTTGCTCGAGCCAAAATCCACACTTGCTCAACTTTGCATACAACTTCTTTTCCCTGAGTACCTGGAGGACTTGGGCAAGATGATGAGCATGTTCTTCTCTACTTTTTGAGTAGACTAAAATATCATCGATGAACACGATGACAAATTTATCCAAGAACTCTCTGAAGATTCTGTTCATTAGATCCATAAAGATGGCCGGGGCGTTGGTTAGCCCAAACGGCATAACCAGGAACTCATAGTGTCCGTACCTGGTTCGGAATGCCGTCTTGGGGATGTCTTCTGCTCTCACTTTTACCTGATGGTAACCTGATCGTAGATCTATTTTAGAAAAGACCTGTGCACCCTGCAACTGATCGAAAAGGTCATCAATCCGGGGGAGAGGGTACTTGTTTTTAATTGTTACCTTGTTTATCCTTCTATAATCAATACACAGTCTCAACGTTCCATCTCCTTTCTTTGCAAAAGTAACCCCGGCACCCCATGGGGAAATGCTGTGTCTAATGAAGCCACTGTTTTGTAGCTCAGTGATTTGTTTCCTTAGCTCTTCCATCTCGATGCGGCTCATTCGGTAAGGAGCTACCGAGATGGGTTGGGTTCCTGGCTGTAAGTCTATGGTGAACTCGACATCTCTGTCCCCTGGTAGACCGGACAGTTCATCCGGAAATACGTCTGGAAAGTCTCGGACTACTGGAATCTCTTGGATACAAACTTCCTTCTTGGGTTTACCTAGTTAGGGAAAATACAATATCAACGCACTGGGAATTAAGAAGAAAAGAATTTGTCATTAGGGAGAATCAGTACCGAATAATTTTATTAACTTGTAAATGGCTCCTCGTTGGGAGGATTAAATACAATCTTTTTATTAAAGCAGTCTATGGTGGCGTGATACGCCGCCAGCCAATCCATTCCTAGGATTACATCAAAATCCCCTGTGTCTAACCCTATCAGGTCTACCCTCAATTTTCTATCTGCTATCTCCACGGCACATGCCCTGTAGACAACCTCTCCTAGTAATGTCTCCCCCCCAGCGGTAGATACAAACAATAATGAATCAAGTCTATCAGGTGGTACACAAATTTTGGAAGCAAGAACATGTGAAATAAAAGAATGTGATGCACCAGTATCAAACAAAATATGAGCAATGTGGCCAGAGATAGTATACATACCATGTACCACGTCCGGGTCTGCATCGGCATCCTTCTGGGTAAGGTTGTAAACTCTGCCCTGGATTGGAGGCCTCCCTTGATTCTGGTTCCTAGGGCACTCCCTCGCATAGTGCTGGGTACTGCCGCATATGCGACAGGTGTTGTTGAGGCGGTAGCAGGGTCGGTCCCCATGATCCCTGCCGCAGTACTGGCAGATCTTCCCACGAGCTACCCCCATAGCCTGAGGAGGGCCCTGAACGGCAGGCCTGGGTCTCTTACTGGGTTGGACAGGCATGGTAGGCGCTGGCCTGCGGAGTGGGGCTGAAGGTCGGGAACTTCCCGTTAGCTGAGGGCGGGTGTCGAAGCTCCTTTCTATGATCTGCGCCTTTGCCAGGACTGCCGAATATGTCTCGAGCTCCATCACCAACAAGTGCTGTCTGATTGCCGGGCGGAGACCCCACTGGAATTTCCTGGCCTTTCGGCCCTCATCCAACAATGTCTCCGGGGCATGTCGGCCCAGCTCCAGGAACTTGCGGGCATACTCCGACACTGTCATATTACCCTGGACCAACTGAGCAAATTCAATTTCCTTTAAATGTTGGATGTGCTTAGGGAGATACTCCGCATGGAAAGCCGCTAGGAACTGCTCCCAAGTAACTGGTACAGGCAGGGTGGCCCGCTTGAGCTCCCACCAGCGTACTGCTTCCCTTACCAGCATGTAGGAGGCAATGGCAGCCCTCTGCTCAGGAATTACTCCCAAGGTCTCAAAGGCTCTCTCAGTCTCCACCAGCCAGTATTGGGCCTCTTCAAAAGAGGATCCCCCCGAAAAAGTAGAAGGGTTCAGTCTCCTGTACCTCTCTATGAAGCCAGGGTCGATCAAGGAGGGAGCGGGGTCCCGAGGTAAAGGAACTGGGGCCGGCTGAGGGTGAACTGGGGGACCCTGTGGTGGCGCCTGCTGATGGGGTGGGGGCACTGGAATATGCTGTGGCGGTACCTGTTGGTACTGTGGCTGTGGTACCGGGTCGTACCGCGGCTGTGGTGCCGGGTGGTACTGTGGAGGAACAGGCTCCTGCCGGGGTGGCTCGGGATCAGCCTGCTGTAACGGGGGCTCAACCTGCGCTAGCGGAGGAGGTTCGGGTAACTCCCTTCTCTCCTCTTGCCTTCGCTGGGCAGCTACGAGAGCTTCCACCATCTCATATAATCTGTCCAAATCCTCCCGAAGCGAATTATCTTGGGCCGCTCGGTTTAGTGGGGGCCTTCCTCTCCTCATTTCTGTGTACCTGCATTTACAAGGAATGGTTGAGTAACGACCCATCGGTGAGTATTTCTTTAAAGGACTATAGTGTAAGGGATGGGTCCGAGGAAATGCGGCTCTGATACCAACTGTAACAGCCCCGGAAAATATTAAAATGAAATGAGTATTTAAATATATCGAATGCGGAAGCGAGATCAAAATTTCAGTTAACATCCCTTACACGAAAAAACCAAACAAACGTACTTAAAATATAAAAGATTAAACTAACTAAGAAAGAAAACTCGAAAATAAACTATGCGTATGACTACAGAGTCTCTAGGCATCCCCTTCGTCGTCCTCCCGCGGAACGGGCTCGGGAACCATGTCTTCCTGATCTGAAATGGTTAATTAAGGAGTGAGCTACACTAGCCCAGTAAGAACATCACGATATCTCACCGTCACGGAGATAAAGGTGGGTAGAAAAACACAAAAAGACCAATGGAGCATAATTTACAACAAACTCGTTTATTAACATGAAAACCTTTACCATCCACTTACCTTGGTGGAATTTATGAAAACAATATGAGAAAAACAATAACATCATCATAATCATTGAATAATCTAAGCTGTAAAACATAACACTTATCACGCCTCTTGTAATTCAATCATTGTACAACATATCTTTTTCTCATTTACCAGCCTACTAGTATCCGTGGGGGTCCATAGGGGTTCCGCTACCCGTTAACCTTTAACATTCATAATCAGTTTCCAGGACCGTCCCCATACCCCGTCCGATATGGGCGCCAAAACCATAAACCTCAATACCCCGTCCGGTATAAGGGTGAAACGGGCCGTCCCCATACCCCGTCCGGTATGGGCGCCAAAACCATAAACCTCAATACCCCGTCCGGCATGAGGGTGAAACGGGCCGTCCCCATACCCCGTCCGGTATGGGCGCCAAAACCATAAGATCTCCATACCCCGTCCGGCATGTGAGACCACAATCCCGGTAGGGTTCCCTACGGACCCGGTCCGTCCACCATCTCCCAGGATATCTAGTCAGGCTGACCCCCATAATACAATTATCAGTCTACACAATCTTTCATTTTCCTTTTCCTCAATCAGCATCATCAATTAACATACAAACAAGCAAACAGTAATTCATGCCAAACAGACAACATACAGTATCAGTTTTTCAGTCATTCAACCCATGATTAATAAAAACGTAGTATATGCACACAAATCTGTAAAATGAACACATCAAACCTCATTTTGCATTTAAAGCTGTAAACAGGCCAAATAACAGTAAATCACCAATCACACTAGACTCGGGCTCCATTAGCAACCTTAAGCAATTTCACACATGCGTTAATTCAAGAAATACCGTTTTATCATTTTGAACTTTAATACCGTGATAGTAAATAGGGTGAGGGGTCCTTACTTGTTTTCGGGATCCGAATACGATTCACAGTGCGCCTGCAGGCTGTCCCTAATTTTCCCTGAATTTTTTCCGGGGAACTGAAACACACTAACAGTACCTGCACGTGTTCCAAAAAAAATCCAAATTAGGCCCAGGGCCCCTTTCGGACAAAATCGCAACTCCGGCACGGCGGCTCTGCCGTGCTCCGGCGACGGTGCCGCCGCTGGCGGCGGCGAGTCGCCTCGGGTTGGCTGTTTTCGACCGTTTTCGGCCGAATTCGGCCACGCTCGCATTGGTCCTTGTCAGAAAACAACCCTAGGGCCCTCGAGGGGCCAAAAAATCACGGAAAAACGGAGCTTACCGGCGGCGACGCTCTCGGGTGTAGCGGCTCTCCGGCGAGGTTCGTGTTTTGGTGATTCAGCTCCGGTCAACCTGTAGAGAAAATAATGGTGATCACGGTGATATAAAAATTGCATCGAACGGAGGCCGGGAAGGGCCTCGTCGGAGGCAAAAACCGAGAGGGGCGCGGCGGCGCCACTAGGTTTCGGCCGCGTATTCCGGCCGTTTGGCCAGGATTTCGGCCTCAATTTGGCCATAGGAGGAATCAGTGGAGAAAAACGAGTCGGGGGTATGAAATTTACCTCGATCGGCGGTCGAAAATTTCCCCGGTGCGGCGGCGAGTGGCGGCGGGTGGCGGCGGTCGACCTCTGGTTCGTCTTCTCCGGCGAGCGGCTGGCGGCTAGGGTTTTTGGTCTGGTGTGGAGGTTCTATTTATAACCCCTTGCCTTTTGATCACAGCCGTTCATTTCGTTTTAATCTGGGCCGTTCGTTTTTGATTGAATCTGGGCCGTCCGTGCGTTTGAATCTGGGCCGTCCGATCGCGTGATTGATCTGGGCCGTCGGATCGCACCCACGCGGATCGCCAACGTGGCTCCTTTCGGAGTGACGCGATCTTGCCACGTGGCAGGCCCTGGTTGGCCGGGACTGCTGACGTGGCTGCTGACGTGGCACCCCTTTTTTTTTTTTTTTTTTTTTTTTTTTCTCCTCCTCCTTTCCGGGTGCTACACTAATCTCTTGTTTCTAATATTAAAAATGAGTAGATTATACAAACTAAATGACACTTATATAATCTATTGAATATAATTATATGTATGTGTGAATACTTATTAAAAGATAAAAGAACATTTAATGTCTCACTCATAATTTAAAACTATAAAGCAAAAATATGATGTTAAATTATGTTGCTAGGTATCAACCAGGAACATGATATTGACCTGAGAAAAATGAGAGCTAGAGAGGTTGATGTTGGAATATTTGAGATTATGTAATGGAATTGATTTTAAGGTGAGATGCAAAGAAAAAATAATTCGGAGGCTAAAAGAGAAAGGGAGGAAATTGGTGGATTCAAAGAGAAGAGAAAAATTAAAAATGATATGTAGGTTAAAAATAATAATTTGTAAATTTTAATATATTTAAATATAGATTATGAATATAATAATCACTATGTTTTTTTTTTTTAACTATTTTATGTATTGAACTTAATTATAGTTCATGTATTTAAAATTTTAGAATTGTTTTAGTGTCTATATATATTAATATATTTGAATATTTATATTGATAACTATAAATTTAAAAATTGAGTTTTTTCTTATTAGTTTTTCATTATTCTTCCTCTCATTTTCAACGAAGTATTATGTAAAGTTAATTTATTTATTAAATTTTTTTCCAATAAAGTAGTACAAGAGTTTGGTTATTTAATTTTTTATTTTTCTAAAATTTTATAGAAATGACTAATAATAATCTATTACCATCATAATTCTTTCTGCTTACAAAATAAAACTATGAAAATTTTGTTTTTGCATAAAGATCATATTTAACTCACAAGATGCGTGATATTGTAGACAAAAATTTTACCCAAAAATAAAGTTATCATTGACTCAAAATGAGAAGGATGCTTTAGGAACAACAACGAAGAAGGATCAACAAGTCCTTGCTCCCATCCATCAAGATTTTTTTGAATGAATCCTGTTAGGAGAAAATAAACCATTATGCCTTAGAAAAGCATTAGAAGAATGTGTTATGACAAAAGCTTCTTGTTAAATTTTCTTCATAAGAAAGTGTATTTTTATGCACTAAAATCTTAGTCAATGGAAAGTGAAATGATAAAATCTATGCTTTAAAATTTTTTGAGAAGAATTATCAGACCATTTTACCTCAAGATCTCAATAGAGAGAAGTAAAACAATAAAAATCTATTTTAAAACTCTTTAAGATCTAGAGAAGTTAAAATATTTTGCATAAGGCAAGGCAAGAATGCCTTCATTAGACAAGAAATAAATAAAAAAAGAAAAAAGAAAAAAGTGAATAAATATGTGAAAAATCAGGATAATTTTATTCTTGACTTAGTGAATATGTAAAGAGGAATAATTCTTTTTAAAGTAGTTTCAATTAAGAAATTAAAATATATATATATATATATATATATATGCCTAATCACTTAAAAGAAAATTTCAATTTTAATTAGATTAATCCATTAACCCAATCTTAGCCTACATAAGACCAAACCCAGGCCCCGTCGTCTCTTCCAGTTAAACCGCTTCAAGGTATTTTAGATGGTGTGGGTACAGAATATGTTTATATACACCAAACAGATATAAAACTGTTATAAATGTAATGATATACTCGCCTAGCTGGAACTGTTCTGCCATATATATATATATATATATATATACTTAATAAAGTTTAATTAATATTATTATTAAATATATTATATTTTATTTTAATTAATACTTAATTTTTAAATTGACTTTTAAATAATTATTTAAATATTTTATAAAAAAAATCAGAATTAAAAGATAGATAAATAGAACGGATGACGTGTAAAAAGTTTACTCATGAATAATAGATAAATAATTTTGTATTCACTTCAGGCATAATTACAATTTTAAAATTATATTTTTATTAGCAAAATAGATACGGAGATTGATATACTCAGCTTTTTAAATCATAATATTAATTTATATTCAAAATAAGAATAAGAACGAGAACTTGTGTATTTTATTATTTGATTCTGCCTTAAATTAAATAAAATTGGGAATGAATTTTTGTAATTATTGGCATTAAAATTTTTATGAAATTGGATAAAAATTAAAATGTTATTATTATTATTTTTTTACTTAAAAAAGTTGGAATTTAGTAACATCAGAATTTAATAATTTAATTTTGAAATTAGTAATCTATGTGTACCACAAAAATAATATATTAAAACAAAAAGAAAGTCCACCTAATACTTAGTACTTGCCAGAGATTGAAAAAGTCAAATAGGATTAAATAAAAAATAATAATATTAAGAAAATGAAAGGAAAAGACACAGTGGGACCCACAAGAAAGTTCTCTCATGAAGTCCGGCTTTGCACGCGCAGTCAGTTTGACGGGTTTACCCTTGTCTGTTGTTTCCTTCCTCCACGTCCACGTGACGTCTTCCATGCAAGTGGAATTTTTATGGGTCCCACCGCAATCTTTGTTTTGGCTTTGTGGAGGGAGGGTCTCTACGCTGCTTACCACAGAAAACCCCTCTGTTTCTGTCTCTGTCTCTGTCTCTGTCTCTGTCTGTGTCTATCATGCGCATGGGGCGGAGAGTGGATCGTCGTCATCATCATTTTACTGTAAACTTGGAAATCAGCGCCTCACGTCTTTCACTTTTTTTAAAAAAAAAAAAAAAATTTTATTCACTTTTAAAAACTAATATAACTAGTACAGTTACGGTACGTATCGATTTATTGTAGTCAATACCGCACGGTACTCAGACTGACCAAATTCTTCAAGTGTTTTTGGGCTACATTTCCCCACTACGAAATGATATAATCTGATCTTGCATATTTATTCCTTTTTTTTTTAAAAAAAGAAAAAAAAAATACAGCATAGTATTAAATCGAATGCTTAGATAATAAAAAAAAATTAATTGGCCAAAAGTTTTTATGTGAATAGCAGCTTATTGGTCAATACACTGCGCATGGACATAGTTGCCCTTATCACATAAATTTATATTTTCAAATTGCCTAACTTGCTAAACTCTTGGTGATTGAAGCTAAATCTTAATATAAACTAATACTCAACAAGATAATGACTTCAAAGGTTTTAAGTGCCTTTAGATACTATATTTACTTTAAAAATTCACCATCTTAATGAAACACTAATTGTTATGATGGAGGATCATACACCATATATTACTTGGTATATCTACTAACAAGGGTTACTCTTTCTGTTTTTACCAATAGGATCTATGCCCACCTAGGAACAGACCCATTTCAACATTTGCTCTTAGAAAGTTTCCTAGCAATATTACTTCAGTATATCTCGCCATAGATCATCAAACTATCCAACCTACTCTAACTCCTTATTTCACTATTAATCTCCTTGTTATTAATCAACCAGGCTAAATCTTCCTCAAACACACAAACTTTCAAACATATGTTCCCATATGCCTCCCTAATGATATAGCACTTATATTTATGGCATAATAAATGCATGCATGGCAAACTAGATATGCAATTAGAAAACATTCTATAAATATATGTCATTATTAGCTCTTTGTTTCTTTTCTAGTTTAGTAGTGATATATATGGCTAAGTTGTGTATGAGCGTCAAAGATTTTGATTATATATGTGTAGATATAAATAAAATAGATATAATTGTTTCCTTTTTCAACTCAATAGCTAAAATTTACTTCTTATATATACATGTATTCTATGTTATATCAATACGATAAAAAATTTAGTGGTTCTTTGTCAAAAGGTTTCTTTACCTTTTTCTTCATGGTGTCAGAACAGTGATCGTGTCTCTTTGTTTATATTTGTTCTCTATTTCTCCTTAGTCATAATTGACAAAAAGTACCAATGTGGCCAAATTGTCAAAGGAGATAGTTGTCATCTCATCTAGTGCTATTATTTATAATGATATTAACAACTCTTAAAAAACTGGCTATTGTGTTGTTAAACGAATTTAATTACCTTCCACAATTCAAGGGCAATTACTATTACTCTTGGTGGAAGATCCAGATTGAGATTTATAAATGGTAAGGAAAAATCTCTAGATGTTAGTTTGATAGAGTATGAGCTTGGCTGTCAGAGGACCAAATGATTGTGTCTTGGATTCTTAATTCAATGGAGCATAACATTGCTAAAATTTTATAGTTACTTTGAGTCTTTTTTGGATCTTTAGGAAGCTATTTGAGACATGTATGGTAACCAAAACAATTTTGCTCATATCTTTCAGAATCAACAAGAAATTGCTAACCTTGATCAAGATGGAAAACCTTTTATGATATATTATGCTGTTTAAAAGCCTTGTGGAATGAGTTAGAGATTTATCGACCTCATTTTATTGATTAAGTTTTTTTATTTATGAACAGAGGAAGATCAAGTTTTCTAATTATTGGTGAGTCTTGGTCTAATTTTGAGGATTTAAGGTGCCATATTCTAAGAATGCTGAACTTCTATCTTAAAAATGTGTTTTCTCAATTATTAAACATGAAGAAGTTCATCGAAAGTTTATGTCTTGGGAGGCTATTAATTCCATTGCTTCAGATGTTCGAGCTTATATTGCTCACCAATTTTTGTAAAAGAAAGCATATATAGGCAAGTGTCTAGACCTAAGATGTGATTATTGCAACTTTATCAGACATTCAATGGACTGTCGTTGGAGTATTCATCCAAAGATGAAGCCCAAATTTGCAAAGGACAATAAGGGAGAAGATAAAAAAAGATACACTAATCATAATGCTCATTTGGTTACCATACTGTGGAATCTTTTTCTTATAGTCCTATCACTTTGCTTAATGACTTTGTTAGTTATTTACAAGAAAAACATGATCAGAGAGTAGTGCAAGATGGAGCTATTAGCCAAAGAATTGATGAGTATGTTGCACTTCTTAGTAAATTTATTGGATTATTAATTAATGTAAACTATGAAAATAACCAAGATATTCTAATTACTTTTACAACTACGTTAAAAATTAGTAATTTATAGGATTTATGGGTTGTTGATTCTAGTACCACAAATCACATGACAAATAAACTAACCAATATTCATGACTTTGATCCTTATACAACTTCTTTTGTTTCTTTAGCTAAAGGAAAAAGTGCTCCTACTAATGATAAGGGAAAACTCAACCTTGTCTCTTGTGCTATAGAGTCTAATATTCTTTATGTTCATTATTTTCTCTTTCAGTCGCTTTATGTTCAAATCTCTTAATTGTGAAGTTATATTTACTCCCTACAAGGTTATCTTTAAGGAACTTATCCCTTTTGCACGAACTCTACTATTTTCCTAGTTTTTGGGTTTCTAAGAGTTTTTAAACTATCTTTAAGGAACTTGTCCCTTTTGCACGAACTCTACTATTTTTTCTATGCCTCACCCCAGTGAGAATAGTGGACCCACCATTATAGAGGATATAATAGTAAACATGTTCACCCAGCTGAGTGTCCAAATGGGGAACATGACTACTAGAATGGATAGGTTGGAATATGAAGGAAACCACAATACAACCCAGTGCCATATAATGCCAAAAGAGATAGGGTCTTGCGGTGATAATGTAAGTGATGGAAGGGAAAAATAGATGAAAGAGAGAAGATGGAGAATTTAGTTCCATCAAGATACAAATACCATCTATAAAAGGAAATAACAATGTTAAAGCCTATCAAAAACTAAAGAGAAAAATAGATCACATCTTCTGCTACCATAACTATGTCGAATAGAAAACGGTCAAGTTGGCAACTCAAGTTACAGACTATGCAGTGGTCTGGTGGGACCAATTAGTTACCCTCAGAGCTTGGGATGGAGATGAACCTATTTCTATGGAGAGAGAGTTGAGATCTATCATGAAATTTTTTTTATACCATCTTACTTTAACAGAGACATGAATAGGAAACTTAAACACTTAACCCAAGGTTCCAAGTCAGTGGATGAGTACCATAGGGAGATGGAGGTAATCATGATCCAAACAGGGGTCTATGAGAATCTTAAACTCACCATGGCTTAATTCTTAGGTGACCTGAATAAAGGGATTTCCAACTTCGTTGAACTATAACATTACATTGCCTGGGAAGACATGGTTTACATGGCCACCAAAATAATTAGACAACTAAAGTCCAAAGGGCCAACCAAAAGAGCCACTAGCTCCACCCCTTAATTTAATTCTAGATGACCTAGGAGGGATGAGGAGGAGAAAGACAAACCACTTTCCACTAGAGAGTCAGGTAATCTTAAGGCACCTAATGAAGAAAAAAGTGCTACTAAGTGCTTCATGAGTTTTGGAATTGAATATATAGCATCTTAGTGTCCCAATAAAAAAGAAATGATAGAGGTGGTTAGTGATCATGATAGTGACAGTGCTGAAGAAGACATGCTGCTAATAGGAGATAGTGAGGAAAACATAGCTCCACAAGTACGGGGAGATATTTTTATGATCAAGCAAGCCCTCAACATGTAGGTAAAGCCAGAAGATAACAGTCAGAGGGAAAACATCTTCCATTCTAGATGCCTCATTAAAGGGAAATTGTATAGCTTGATCATTGATAGAGGTAGTTGCACTAATCTAGCCAATATTATTCTTGTGGATAAGGCAGAGCTAACTTGCACAAAACACCATAATCCCTATAAGTTACACTAGTTCGGTGACAATAAAGAAGTTAAGGTCACCAAAAAAGTCCAAGTTTTGTTTTTCATTAGTAAGTATGAAGATGAGGTGTTATGTGATGTAGTTTCTATGTAGGCTGGACATATACTATTAGCTAGACCATGGCAATATGACATGAGTGTTAATCATAATAGTGGAAAAAAAATCAGTACTCCTTACATCTGAACTGTTTAGCCGATATTTTCACACCATTGAGAGGCATTTCCATAATAAGTGGGAACATTCGCATAACCCAAGCACCTGTGAGTACACAACAGTAAGAGGTTGTATATCCGTACGCAATAGTAGGTCCCAAGACTGCTAGGAAATTCCCACAGAAGGAGACTTATTTCAGCAAGGAATTTCGGGTGTTTCTTGTTTCCTAAATTGAATTGTCTTAAAGAAGAAAGTAGCTCTAGCCCTAAATAATTTCCTAAATGGGATTTTTATCAAGAAAGCCCTAAAATAAGCCAAGGGAATGGGCTTAAGGTCCATGAATGAAGTCACGGGCATTGAAAATTGCAAGGTAAGATGGAAGGCCAACCTTTAGCCCAAAACAAAAAAGGGATCAAGGCCTTTCGTCCTAAGGGGCCCGTTGCCCAGAAGAGTTACACCGTTAGGTTACTTTACTCGCATGCGTGAATAACTGCATATTGGAAAGAGAACCAACACCTCACAGTTTCCCCCATACGTGAAGGAACAAGGCATGTAGGTAAAGCTCCCACCCATACAGAAGAGGTGTAGCTGAGATGAAACTCTTTCCTATTCCTTTTTGCCATGTGATTTTGTGACTTGTCTCATGTTTTTTCCTAATAAAGTTCATCCTATAGAAGAATTCTATATTGATTTAAAGACCAACTTTAAGGAAGAACCAAGTGAAAGAGTCCTAGAGCAAGACAACCGCATGAAAAACACAAGGAAGGTTGTACTTAAGTGGGTTGAGGTAGAGTTCAAAGAGGAGACTTCTTCCTTATTTTATCATGTCTTTTATGATTTTTGCAGATAAAAGAAGTCAAATACACATGGGATAATTCAAAAGGATCGGTGAGGGAGAGGAGAATTATCTATATAAATATTGGAAGTATTATTTTATTGTTTAAGTGATTATTTTAATGTATTTAATTTATTATTTTAATTCCAATATTAGGATAAGATTAATTTAGATAGAGTTTGATTTAGAATTAAGACTTTGAGTTTATATAGAATCAATCCGGTGAATGCCTATATAAAGGTCCCACCTTAAGTTGTAATCACAACAATTCAACAATTCAATTAATAAAATTTTAGTTTTATTCTTTACAATTAGTTTTACTAATTTATAAGAGTGAGTGTTTTCCAAGGGAGATTGCTTCAACCATCTTGTTGAGTTGGAGAGTTTGAATCGATTTATTAGATAAGCTGTGACATCTTTTCTATTCCTTATTTTAATTCCCGGTTACCTTTATTTGCATTCAAATTATTGAATGTAGTTTAAGTAAGGAGGGTTTAATTAGGGAATTGAGTTTTTGCATACTAGTGTGAATATGGGTTTATGATCAAGGTGTTTTCATCTTGGAGCACCCCATGCAACTTGATATTGTCCTCTAGTTACATCTTTTGATATGAGCAAATGGGGGGCAACTCATAGGAATCAAGCTTAAAGAGTCCAATTTTATCTTTTCAAAAGTCCTAAAAAATTATCCTCCTTAAAACCACATTAAATAAGTATTTGGATCATAATCAATATGTGAAAGATTAAATTCAAGTTCAAGTTCAATAGAATATAAAGCTTTTTGCATGATAACTTATGAGGTTTCTTCAATCTTCTTATTGAGTGGGAAATTGATGTTACTTATCAAGGTAACTTATGGCTTTTTCATCAAGTTTTTTTCTTGAATTATTTTTAACTTACTCAAGATATATCTTGTAGCTTTCTAATAAATTCATTTATATTAATTACCTTAGTTCTCAATCATAGGTTGATTGTAGGTTAAGTAAAGAGGATTTGTTTAGGGACTAAGTTTTTGTGCTAAATTGTATGTTGAGACTTTTGATCACATTGGTTGATCTTAAGTTCTGCATCATTTGGTAGTAGAGTTTAGGCTTTAAATAGATCTTACTATCTTGCATAGTTGTTATCATTTATTCGACTATCACATTGTGCATATCATGCATTAATCCTTTTATTTATACCCACCATACAATAAAAAAAAAGAAGAAAAAAATCATCTCCACAATGTCTTTTCTTGCATCTAAGTTTCTTTTTCTTTTCATTGTGCTCTTTTTTTATTACATCACTAAGTGGCTAATTTTGCATCCTAGCTATTTAACATTATCTATGTTTTCATATTCTATTGATTCTAGAATTGTTAGATTAATTTTTTTTCTTTCGGATTTCTTGAAGTGTCCTAAATAAAACTTGATTACCTTGGTTAAAAAGAATTCGATTTTGGTATTCAACTTGAGGGGGGAAGATTAGGTATGTGAAACACAAGAGTAAAACACGTGAGAAAGTGTTGTTTTCTAACTTTTCTTACAAGTTTCTCTTAATTTCTTTACTTAATAAACTAACCAAAATAAAGCTATATGGAAAATTTTCAAAAGAACGTTTAAGGAGCTTAATTAGGCCTAAGTAAATATAAGATCTCTTGATTCATTAAGAACCAAAGTCAAATCCTAAAGAAGGATGTCCATTAACGTAATGACTTAGAGTTAAAATGATCTAATCCAAAAAAAAAGCAAGACAACTTCTATGTCATTGTTTTATAAGCGTATGTAGCCTCCGAATTGATGAAAATAGCTGCACCAATACTGTAATAACTGAAAAAGGGGAAAATAAAAAAAAAGAAAATTTGTTTGAAGAAACGACACCACTTTGAAGAGGGGAAAACGACTTCATTTTGAGAGGGAGAGAATGATGTCGTTTTGGGAAGGGGAAAACGACATCGTTTTGGGTAAGCTGGTAAGATATGAATGGGGGTCAGAAAGGAAAGGGAAGGGAGGAAAAATAAAGAAAAGAGAAAAACAGGGAAGGAAGAGAGCGGGAAGGAGGAAGGAAGAGAGCGGGAAGGAGGAAGGAAGAGAGGGAAGAAGGTTCTAGAAGAGAGAGAGGGGAGTCAGAGCAGAGAGAAGCGAGAAGGGAGATAGAAGAGAGTCGCGGACGACGAACGGTGCGATCGGCAAGAGGAAGGAAAGTGGAAATGGAAGGTACGGTAAAAACTTTGGTTGTGTAGGTATTGGGTGAGTTGTGATGCTATTTGCAGGTTGCTAAGGTCAGGGAGTCCGTAGGTAGCTGGGTGGAGCTGAGAGGTGGAGTGTAGGACAAAATGACGGAGACGTTCGAAGAGGAGGCCGTGAGAAAGAGAGTATGGCGTCGTTGGGGCGTATGGGAGTTCTATGAGAGAGAGAGAAGGTTATGTGCGGTGAGTGTGAGCACCGAGGGAAGGTCACTGAGAGGAAGAGGGAGTGAGCAGTTTGGCGTGTGTGGGGAAATCCGAGATGATGAAGGGAGTCGTGTGCAGGAGTGGGGGTACGGAGAGAGTCGCGAGCGGAATGAGTAGGAGGAACAAATTTGGTGAGTGTCCGGTGAGAGGGGTGAGTGTGGGGAGTGTGATAGTGCCAGTTCGGACTATGCGAGGGTGAGAGGGACGTGCGTGGTGAGTGGGACGGTGTGAGTTTGGACTGTGAGAGGGAGGGGACTATGGAATAGAAATTGACATGTATGAAAAGCTTCGGGCGAGGGAAGAAGCTTATGGAACCGTAGGGAGAGGTCGGTTTAGTGAGGGATAGGAACCTAGTTGTTGGAGATTGGGATGGGATAGGAGGGGACTATAGAGTATGGTTTAGGGAGAGAGAGTAGGGACACGTTGGTAGGGATATAACGGGAGTGTGATGAGGGGAGATGGTTTGGTATAGTTACTATAAATTTAAAGGTTGCGAGGGAACATCACCGGGGTGTGCGGGAAGTCTTGGTGTGCGTGTGGCCTAATAAGGTCGAGAGATAGTGGAGGGAGCATGAGTCGCCGATGTTGGTGACGTGCGAGAACGGATTGTGTGTGTGTATGGCCTGTTGGGGTCGAGGTATGGACGGGTTGTGTGTGTGCGTGGCCTATTGGGGTCGAGGTGTAGACGAAAAGTGTGTGTGCATGGCCTATTGTGGTCGAGGTATGGGGTAGTGAGCATGAGTCACCGATGTTAATGACGTACGAGAACGGATTATGTGTGTGTGGCCTATTGAGGTCGAGGTATGAACGGGTTGTGTGTGTGCGTGGCCTATTTCGGTCGAGGTGTGGACGGATGGTGTGTGTGCGTGGCCTATTGTGGTCGAGGTGTGGGGTAGTGAGCATGAGTCACCGATGTTGGTGACGTGCGAGAACGGATTGTGTGTGTGTGTGTGGCCTATTGAGGTCGAGGTGTGGACGAATTGTGTGTGTGCGTGGCTTATTGGGGGCGAGGGGTGGACGGATTGTGTGTGTACGTGGCCTATTAGGGTCGAGGCATGGAGTAGTGAGCATGAGTCGCCGATGTTGGTGACGTATGAGAATGGTATTGCGTGTGTGCGTGGCATACTGGGGTCGAGGAGTGGACAGATTGGGTGTGTGCGTGGCCTATTGGGGTCGAGGTGTGGACGAATTGTGTGTGTGCGTGGCCTATTGGGGTCGAGGTGTGGAGGAGTGAGCATGAGTCACTGATGTTGGTGATGAGCGAAAATGGTATTGTGTGTGTGAGTGGCCAATGGGGTCGAGAGGTAGAGATGTGAGTATGAGTCGCCGATGTTAGTGACGTGTGCTAATGGTATTTGTGTGCGTGTGTGGCCTGTTGGGGTCGAGGTGGTGGATATGAGCCACCGATGTTGGTGACACGAGATGGTGGTGTGTGTGCGTGGGTGGCCTATTAGGGTGGAGTAGGAGAGAAGGGCGTACGAGTAGTTGATATTGGTGATGAATGTGAACAGGGGCGCTTAGGGTGTGACTTCGACCGGAGAGTCACGTGGGATAGGCACCCGAATAGTCTACCAGGGTAGGGGGGCTGGTGTTGTATTAGGGTAGGGTTTAGGCAGGAGGTAGGTGGTATAGACAGGGTACTTATGGGGGTACTGGAGATGGTTGTTGCTGTATGTGTTATTGAATAGCTAGTCTCTCCGGGTAGGTAAATAATGGTTAGTTGTAGGGTGGTTCTAAAGCTTGACTTGGGTAGTGTAAGAGAAATGCATATAGATATACTAACTGTCTTGTCACTGCATTTTATACCTACAACTTAGTTTTTATCGTATTGAGTTATGTGAACTCACTTTTTGTCATTTTTCAGATGTAGGGATGGAGCCGGGATCTGAGTTGCTGGGTACGGAGCCTAGTCTTTAGCGCCATAGGGCCAGGGTCTCCTTGTGGCGGGTTACCGTCTGTAAAGTTTATATTAGTATGGATGTTGACTTGCTGGAAGGGTATGGTATGGGGTGTCATTAATGTATAGGTAGAACTACAAGTTTACCTTGAGTTGGAACAATGAACTGTGGACAAGTTTTGTTTATGGGGAATGCTATTGGTATGAAATTGGTGTGTTGGGTCATAGAATTGTTGATCGTACGCCGTTGGAAAAAAAAAAAAACGAGGTGTTACAAATACTGTTAGTCCTATAATGGTTGACAAGTTGGGCTTAACATGTACAACACATCTTTATCCCTATAAGTTAGAATTTTCACATAAATGTGGGGAAATGGAGGTATCCCAATAGGTATTGATTTTTTTTTATTGGGTGACACATTGATGATGTTCTTTGTTATGTTGTGCCCATGCATGTTAGTCATATATTACTTGGGTGACCATAGAAAATTGATAGGTATACAACCCATAATGGCTTTAAAAATCACTATTCCTTTAGCATGAATGATCGACAACATATTCTCACTCCTTTACCACCAAGGATGTGCTCAAAGATCAAATGCAGATCAAGAAAACACTTAAGAAGGACATGAGATATGAAGATAAAAAAGTAAAGAACAATGGGTCCATAGGAGAAAAGAAAATTAATGTCATGGAAGAGAAGCAAACTAATGTCGCAAAAGAGAAGAAATTGATGCCGTGAGAGAACAATAACATGAGCTCGCTAGAGAGAAAAAAGTTGATGATGACCTTTTTGAGAAGGAAAAGAAAAAAAAACATTTATCTAAATCTACTAATCCTTATCTAGTGGTGTTGTGTCTGTCTTGCATGATTCTACGAAAGCAAAGTTGATTAAACCACTGCAAGAGAAGGTCCCGATTTGATGATGAATCGTTTTGAAGAAGGGGGGATATATGAGTAAAAGGGGGCAAGTCACGGGAATCAACTTAAAGCGTCTAATTTTATCTTTTCAAGAGTCCTAAAAGAATTCCCCCTCCCTAAAATATTGATAACTATTTGAATCATAATTAACATGTGAAAGATGAAATTCAAGGCAAGTTCAATAAAATATAAAACATTTTACTTGATAACTTGTGAGGTTTCTTTATCCTTCTTTTTGAATGGGGAATTTATGTCTACTTATCAAAGTAACTTGTGGTATTTTCATCAATCTCTTTTCTTGAATTTATTTTAACTTATAAAAATATTTCTTTTCTTGTTCTAATCAATTCATTTGTTCCAATTAACTTAGTTCTCAATTACAGATTGATTGTGGGTTAAGTAGCGTTGATTTATTTACGGTTAAGTTTTTATACTAAATTATATGCCGGGTTTTTGATCACATTGGTTGATCTTGGATTCCACATTATATTTTTTAACGTTTTATTTGTTTCTTACTCTTAATAGGTTTTTATTATGTTTCTTTGTTACGTAAGATACCCATTCGACTGAAACTCCACACTTGACATGAGGAGCTCTCAATTATTAAGTGTTTCCAAGTTAGACTCCTGAAAAAATAATATTTTAAGTGCCATAGAAAATAACTGAATCTTGATTATAACTTCCTAGTTGATCTACCTAAACCCCTAAAATTCCATGAGATTATAATATCCATAGAATTTGACCTATATAGCTTTGAACTGAAAAACTATATACCTCTTACTTATAGGTGTTTAAATTCCTATAAATCTTTTTTAGGTCTTCAACATCTACCAAGACATCTTCTTCATTGATGTTAGAAACTAAACCAAGCCCCTTACCTGATTCCTAAATTAACATAGCTTATTTACTAATGGCTTTATTATGACTTCTAATATCTTTATCTTGGTCACCAAATTCTTCAACCTTGTTAATAAAAAGACAACCATCTTTAAGCACAATTTTATCCTTTTTCGTTCTTTGCGTGGAAGTTATATTTTAGAATTCCTCTTTGTTCGAAAATGAAAGTCTCTCTATTATATTAACCCTCATTTTTTGTTTATTAACTTTCCTCTTTGCAAGATCAATCTCATTAAAACAATATCCTCTCTCCATTAATGAATTGAGAGCTAATAAGGTCATTCTACCTTTTAAGTTTGGACTCCTCATTATCAATAGTTCTTCTTCTTACCCTATAAACCTCTTCACTTTCCTCCTCATTGAAATTTACTTTGATATTTGAGTTCAATTCCTCACTGTGCCCTTAATATTCGAAAGAATATAATCATCCCAAGCTAATTTTATTCGAGTACCATGGATCTTCTTAGTTACTGAATTTAGTATATGCAATAATATGTTCATTTTTTTAACAAAATTTAAAATAGGATTATTTGGGCCTCTTATACCACTTTCATGCCAATTCATGATGAATTATTACTTAGTCCTAACTTATCTTTTTAAAATGGATGTCTCCTTCTAGCCATCATTTTTTAAATTTACGTGAAAAGCCTACAACCTACTTGACTTTCTCTAGTTTCTAACACTTATATTCTAAAATTTTCTATCACTTATTTTAGAAAATGCCTCCTTAATAACATTATCTTAAAAGAAACACCTCATGATTATTTTGTTACACTTCTAGTCTCATCAATCATCGACTTTCTTTCAAGATTGATATCATCATCATTGTGTCTCACCTCGTTACCAAACTCTTTGGGTTCTATCTCCCATCTTTTTCAACTACACCAACTTTAACCAAATTTCTTCAACATCAATGATTGATTGTTGAATTTTAGGAAGAATTTTTTATTTATGGTGATTCCTTCATCAATGGATATTATAGTCCCTAATGCCTTTACTAGAAGATGAAAAAAAGTCAACATATGAATCCTTCAGGGATATTCGATATCTACTTCGATATAAGACTTATGGGCAAACAAATCAGTTTCCTCCTATAATTTTATCAACACATATAATTTGTCATACAAGTCTTTTTAGTCCTTTGATACAAAGTGAACAAGTAAGGAACCATTATACAATTATCGAATATTCTCAAGTATTTTAGGAATTTTCCTATACACTTTCAAACAAAAAGAATGTACCTTTTCCCCATACAAAAATATCTTGACAATAGATGAAAATTTCATTCATACTCTTTTTCCAAGAGTTAAACCACAATGTGCTTTTAACATTCAACTCTTTAAAATTGGACTTCATTCCAAGGGTAGAACGAAAACTTCCTTATGTTACTTCTTTTCGAGGCATCTTCTTATATGGTTCATTTGTGGATACTCTATTTTGGGCAACTTATTTCCCATTTTATGATCCTAAAAGTTGGTCTTCATTGTTCAACAAAAGCTTGATCTATTTACGAAAATGATCGTTACTTAAGATGATCCCATAAACATGCTTTACTGATCTATTAGTTTTGCTTCACATGTGTTACAAAAAAAGCCTATTTTCTTTCCCAGCTTTTTAAAAATTATGCATTTCTCATCATTCAATAGTTCCAAAAAAAGCCTTACAAATAATATCTAAAAATTGACTAGTTAATATGATTGACAAACATGGTTGTTGGATTTTTATTCGTAACATATTGCAGATGTTGAATGCTTTATTCCTTAAAGCTCTATGAATATTAACTATGTGAAAACCATTTGTAAAACCCCTAAGTGGACCCCTACTTCTCTCTAAACATTGTAATAATGGCAATTTAGCTTTTGATAAAGGTAAATTAGATGTCAAAAAATTAAGTTAAATTTTAAAAATGATTACTCATTTTAAAAATGAGGAGAGCAATTTGAAGGAAATATTCATAGGAAATATTCATGATTTAATAATAATCAAAATAAACTAATTTTACGCCATGCAGCCAAACTAAAAAAGGAATATTTGATACTACATTGATGATTTTGTTTAAGGACTTTTAGTAAGCTTCAATTTTAATTAAATAATATTGTTGGCCCATAGTGTAGGACAACCCAAAAGGGGAGGTGAATTCAATTATTAAATATTTTGAAGCTTTACGTTGAATTTCTAACCCTTTCTTTAATGTGATATTTAGACTAAAATAAACAAGTTCACTTATGTAAATATGCTTACAATTTAATATGTATACAATTATTTCAATGATGGTGAAGTCTATTTTTATTAATTAAGTTCTCACAAATGATGATGATGATGATATGGACAAGTGAGAATGACTGAGTGTACTTGTGATTATATTTTCAAATATGTATATGTGATGTGAGCAAAGATACGATATCAAGCAATGATGAACAACAACTAAAGTAAAAAGGAATAAAACACAAAATCTTTTGTAAAGATTTGGTCACACTAGTTGTACCGATATCCCTTTTTCTAAGGCAACTACTTAAAATTATACTACTTTCAACAAAGTATTATAGCAAATTAACTCTTCAGGTTGCTTAACACACCAACCAATTGTGTTCCTCTTGAATATTACAACTTTTCTAATAAGGTGCCAAGTTTATCTTTCACTTGTGTTTTCTCAAATACTACTTGCTTGTCTATTAAGGTAGAAAGCTCGTCTCTCACTCATGTTCCTCTAAATGCTACTTATTTGTCTATCATGGTGCCAAGCTCATCTCGTACTCTTGTTCCCTTAAACACTATAAGTTGTCTATTAATGTGCTAAGCTTAACTTGTGTTTTCCTAACAAGTTTTTTTAAGAGTTTTCATAATCCTTCTTACAAAGCCTAAAAAATAAAGATAAAGAGATTATAACTTTCTCTCTCAAAGAATAAATTTACAAGTGAAAAGCTCATTTGAGCTTAATAAAGGTTCAAAAGAATGAAAGAAGATGTTTCATTTGGATTTTTACATCTACACTTGAAGTCAATACTTTGAAATTTGTTAGTGGCATATATTTATATGTAGGAAGGTTAAAAAAGTCATTTGAGAAAATTTGAATTAGGTTTGACATTCACAAAGGTGCTATAGAATTTTGCCAAAATGTGTAAAAAACTTTGTGGTGTATTAAAAAAAAATCTCCTAACACTAACTATTAACCTTAAAAAGACAATTAACTTTGAAAAAATTGATTTTTCTTAACTTTTTTTTTTGACAACATATAATGCTTTTAACTAACAATCTGATATCACAATTTAACATTTAAATTGGATATTATGATTTGAAAATCTAGTGTGATTTATATTGAGATATAATATAAACACATGAATTGTCACACATAATGCTAAAACATCCTTTTTGTATATTCTGAGTTGTGTTATGCTGAATTACTTTTTATGTTATATCAATCACCTAAGATGATTTCTTTTAAAGACATAGAAGTGATATGTTGAAATACAAAAAAAATTCATAAAATCATTTGCATTTAAAATTCTTCCGACATATAAATTTCATTTCAAAAATAATTTTAAAACTCACTTTTGATGAAGTTGTTTATCTAAGAATTATAAGAAGTTAACTTTAAAACCAATTTTACCTTTAAAGAGATTTTTTCAAAGAAAATTTTCTTGAGTCTTAATTCATGAGTTCCCAAGTTACATAAAAGATACCCTAATCTAAAATATATTTACTCTTGGTCTTCTTTTATTTCTTTTCTTATTGATGTTCTTGTAATCTTTCATGGTTTTTTTTTTCTCTTTCTTGAGTCATGCATTTTATATAAATAAAAAAATCACGTGACATCGTTAATGTAAAAATAAGTTTATCTCATTCATCAAAATTGATAAGTCACTTCATTTTGCTCACAAATATATACTTTCCTTCAAAAATATTATTAGTAAAAACTGTTGGCGCTCCACTTAATTTTAACAAATCATAACCCTAGCACTTGGTTAATAAAAAAGAACGCATAAGGTTCTTTGAAAAATCATATGACAAGAATTTAGACTATAGTTTATGTAATTCAATAGTTTGACACTACATTGACAAAAAGAGATCAATAATTTATATGCTAATAAGTTTACACAAAAAAATATCATAATTATGAAGCTAAGTTGATTAAATTGAGGAAGCAAAAAGAAAGTAAAATTGGAGAAAAGATAAAGAAATAAGAATGGTGATGAAAAAGAAAAAAGAAAAAAAGAGAATAAGAGAATACGTTAATTTTCTATAACGAAGTTCATAGATCTTTTTGTTTGATCACTAATTTCATAAAATCCCGAATACAAATTGTGCTTTTATTCAATTAAATTTTAATGGACCAACTTGACACAATTAATAAAGATAGATGGTTAATTTGATATACTCCTATTAATATTATCGCTTTTTGCACCATTCTCTAGTTTGCTTTCCAACCTACAAATTTTAATAGTGACTGGATTGACTTCGTTGGTCAATTATATCAACAAATTTTTTTAAAGTACTTATTTTACATGTTGATTCAGATTTGAACACAACATTTGCTATTATAGCATTTTGCATAAGTTTACGAGTGTTTTATGAACAATGAAATGATCATGAAGCTAATCAAAAGATATGAGAGTGTTTAACATATTTATGCGTTAATAAATTTTTTCTAAGGTTTTAGAATATTACATGTAATAGCCTAAATTTTTGGAATAATTGAATTTTCTAAGTTAATAAAGAAATTTTTATCTAATTTATGTCTTATAATATTAAATGTTTGATATATTTTAAACTAAAGTCACAAAGTTCACAGAGAAATGCAAAAATAATTAAATTAGGGCCTCATTAAAAAGAAATTCCAAAGTTAGGACCTTTTTCGAAATAAAATGGACCCATTTGAAAGCATTTTAAGTGACTAGGAGTCACTTTATAATTTCAAAAAAGCAGGCCATGTAAGATGACCCACTTGGTAGCACAACCAATTGGCCCATGCCATGTGGTAGCCACGTTAGCAAGGATTTTAACGTGGAGATCACACGTTGGCGATCCACGTGCCTGGAGATCAGACAATCAGTGTTGATCCTACCTGCAAAAATGCTCAAATTCACATCCCACCAAAAATTAAATGGATGGCCCTGAACGATCAAATTTGCAAGCTAAAAGTGATCTAATTGCCAAGATTCATCCAATGGGGAAAATACCAATTTGCCTTTAATGAAGGGTGACTTGACAATTCTCTCCTTGCCACACTTACCTGATTAGATGACTGAGATTCGTGGGAGGGGGATATTTAAATATATCCTCTGTCGACCCCGAAAAAAATAGCTAATAGAGGAAGACTGAAAAAGAGAGAGAGAGATGCTAGAAAGGGAAGTTAACTGTAACGACTCCGAAAATTCAAAAGGAAATATATAATAACTTAAGTGCAGAAGCGAAATAAAAGGTTAAAGTTTACATTCCTTATACAATAACTTAAAAGTACTAAACAACATTATAGAATTCATTCTTTAAAAGAAACACGAGAAATAAAGAAAAAAATAAAAAATAAAAAATATCTAGCATCTACTCGACATCTTCTTACGGATCGGGCTCTAGAACTTGGTTCTTTTGATCTGAAATGATTCAATAAAGGATGAGCTACACTATCCCAATAAGGATATCACACTATATCACCGACATAGAAGTAAATATTGGTATAAAATCGAAAACCACTAATGGAGCATTAAATTTAGCAAATTCATTTATCAATCATAAAATCATTTTTTGTTCACTTACCATCGTGAAATTTATGAAAACAAGTCATAAGAACAATAATATCATATAAACCAATATCTCATGCATAATTAGCCATTATAGTATATGTTATAAATCCATATCCATTATCAATAAACCAAATAATAACTACCACCCTTTTCACCAGCCTGCTAGTATCCATGGAGGTTCATAGGGATGCCCCCACTACACATGTATCCTTTAAATTTTATCATTCTCAATTATGGGCCGTCCTCATACCTCGTCCAGTATGAGCGCCAATTTACCAAACTTCAATACTTCGTCCGGTATGAGGGTGAAACAGGCCATCCCTATACCCCGTCTGGTATGAGTACCAAATTATCAAGTCTCCATACCCCGTTCGGTATGAGACAACGTTCACGGTAGAGTTCCCTATGTAAGGCTGTCGTTTCATCTATTTATTTCGTCACACAATTTTTACCGTTTAACCTTTTTTTTAATTTAGCAATAAACACATAAAATAAACCATACATGCATTCAAAGCTATAAAATCAATGAATAAGGTATTATCATGCATTTAAATTGTAAAACAATCAATAAAACAACAATAAAAAATTTTCGGTTCTGGCTCCATTAACAATCCGTAATAAATTATACATATTTTATAAATTCACACAAAATATCGTATTATTATTTATTTAGGCTTAAGTTCTATGATAGGGAATATGGTGAGGGATCCTTACTCGATTTGACATCTGAAAAGCTAAACTATTTACTGCGCCTACGGGCGGTCCCTAGATTCCCTGAATTATTCTACGGGAATTAAAACATGCTAATAGTACCTACAAATATTTTAAAAAAACTCAAAATCAGTCTCAGGGCCCACTCGACCAATTTCAGAAATCCAGCACGGTGGCGGTCTGCCTCAGGTCAGCCGTTTCGGTTGAATTCGGTCGATCTTGCATCGATCCCTGGGAGGAACCATGTTAAAGGGTCTCGATTGGCTGAAAAAATATGAGAAACTGAAACTCACCAGCGGCGGGGCTCACCGGTGCGACGGCTTCTCCGGCTCACGTTGCGGTTGTTTATTTTACTTCGGTCAACCTGTAGAGAAAAAAACAGTGATTACAACGGTGAAAAAATTAGGCAAAACGGGAATCGCGAAGGGTCTCATCGGTGGTGTTTTGTCAAATTCCCCACAACGGTGCCGCCGGTGTTTTCTAGCCAATTAGCCGGTCTTTTCACTCCGATCTGGACATGGGTGACTTAAAATTGAATTTTGTGCAAAAGGCAAATTTTTTACCTTTTTGGGCGATCAGAAAGGGTTCTGATGCGGCGGTTGGTGGCAGCGATCGGCTCCCCGGTGGCTGGGTCGTCTTCTCTGACGAGGGGTTTTGGCAGCTAGGGTTAGGGTTTGGTGCGAATGGGAGTTATTTATATCCATCCGCTTTTGATCTGGGTCGTCCATCGTATTTGATCTGGACCGTCTGATCATGATTAATTAGGGAGTGAATCTAGGCCGTCCATCGTAATTCACTCTAGGCTATCCGATCGTGTTTGAATCTGGCTGTTCGATATCATTTGAGAGGGAACGCATCCAGGCCGTTCGTGCGCGCAAGAATGGACCTCAGCCGTTCGATCGTGGGCACGCGGATCGCCTACGTGGCCCCCCGCGTGGCCTCCTGTATCAGCATCTCTGGCACTTGGAATGTCTTGGTTAGTCAGGGTTGCTGACCGGTGTCTGACATGACAAAACTTTTCAAAATTATGTTTTGGCCCCTGTTTTTCAATTTTTCTTTCAAAAATACCTACAGAATCTAAATTTTCATCCATTTTTCCTAAAATTATTTTCAATTAAATCCTCTATTAATTTTATTTTATTTTTTACTCTAAATTAAGTAAAACAAAATACAATAAAATAAAATAAAATAATAAAATTTATATTTATTAATTATTTAATCACAACAAAAAATTTGTGGGTGTTACAACTCTCCCCCCCTCAAAAGAAATTTGGTCTATCAAATTTGTCTCTCACTCTTAATCGAACAATTGGGGATATTGGACTCTAAAGTCTGATTTTAGCTCCCATGTAGCCTCCCTCGGTGTGTGGTTCTACTGTATGACCTTTACAAAGGGAATTTCCTGGTTGCGGAGTAATATGCTCTTTTGATCTACAATGCTAACCGACACTTCCTTGTAGGACAGATCCTCCTTGAGTGGAAAAGACTCATGGGCCAAGACATGAGCGGGGTCTAGGTTGTACTTGCGTAGCATGGACACATGAAACACATTATGGACCTTGTAAAATTCTGGAGGCAGTGCTAGTCTGTAGACAGCGGTACCAATTTTGTCTAAGACTTCAAATGGTCCAATAAATCGGGGGGTTCAGTTTCTCCCTCCTGCCGAACCTATTGATTTTCTTAAAAGGAGTGACCTTAAAGAACACCCGATCGTCTTTTTTAAATTTCAAATCTCTCATTTGGGTGTCCGCATAACTCTTCTGCCTGCTCTGAGCCGTCTGAATGTTCTTCCTGATCTTAATTATTTTGGATGTAGTCTCCTCTACCAGATCTGAGCCGAATAGTTTTTTATCGCCCACTTCTTCCCAACAAATCGGCGATCTTGATAGGAACCCATATAACGTCTCATACGGAGCCATAGTAATACTCGTTTGGTAGCTCTTGTTGTAGGCGAACTCTATCAGGGGTAGATGGTCTTCCCAATGACACCCAAAGTCAAGGACACTAACTCGGAGCATATCCTCAAGTGTATAGATTGTTCTTTTTGACTGTCCATCGGTTTGATGGTAGAATGCAGTACTAAGGGATAGCTTTGTTCCCATGGGTTGCTGAAAGCTATTCCAAAACCGAGAAGTGAACCTAGGGTTCCTGTCGGACACTGCTATCACTAGCACGCCATGCAATCTAACTATTTCCTAGATATACATCCTTGCTAACTTGTTCAAGAGATCGGTCATCCTGATGGCCAAGAAGTGGAAAGACTTAGTAAGTCGATCAACAATTATCTAGATGACATCATGTCCAGAGCGTGCCTTAAGTAATCTTATCACGAAGTCTATGGTGATATATTCCCACTTTTATTCCGGGATCGATAATGGCTGAAGTAGCCCGCCTGGGTGTTGATACTCTGCCTTGACCTAATGACATATTAAACACTTAGAAACAAAGTCATTTATATCCATTTTATTTCTGTTCCACTAAAATCGGAGTTGTATACTTTGGTACATTTTAGTGCTTTTGGGATGCATGACAAACTTTGAGCTATGGGCCTCTGTCATAATGTCCCTCTTTAACTCACTCTCACCTGGAACACACGCCCTATCCTGGAATCTGAGCAACCCATCGGCAGAGATTCAAAATTCTAAGCTAACTCCCTATTCTACATCTCTCTTGAGGGCTACTAGGGTGATATCGGTGGACTGAGCTTCCCTTATTCTCTAGATTAACTCAGGCTGAACGGTCAGGTGACCTAAACATGTGACTCTCCTCAAGTCCTAAAGTTGTACCTATTGTGTGGCCCCAATTTGCCTGCATTCTGAAACCATCAAATGAGCTAATGTACCTGCATTTTTTCTGCTGAGTGCATCGACTACCACGTTGCCCTTACCCCAGTGATACAATATGTCGCAATCATAGTCCTTAAGAAGTTCTATCCACCTTCTCTGACGTATGTTGAAATCCTTTTGAGTGAATATATGTTTCAAACTCTTGTGATCAGTATAGATTTGAAAGGTCTCTACATACAAATAATGGCATCAAGTCTTCAAGGTGTGTATGATTATGACAAGCTTTAAGTCATGGGTATGATAATTTTTCTCATAACTTTTCAATTGTCTGGACCCATAGGTTATGACTTTCCTATGCTGCATTAAAACACAACCAAGGCTTAGATAAGAGACATCACTGTAAACTGTTTACCCCCCTTCCTCCCCTCCCCCCCCCCCCGATCCACTAGGCAAGGCCAACATAGCTGCAGTAGTCAACCGCTTCTTTAGCTCTGAAAAACTTCTTTTACAGTCATCATTCCACTCGAACTTGACATTCTTCTTTGTGAGCCGAGTCAGGGCAGCAGCTAGACTAGAAAACCCTTTCACAAACTTGCGGTAATAACTCACCATCCCCAGAAAGTTATGGATCTCCTTAATTGATGTCAATTTTTTCCAGCCGAGCACTACTTCAACCATTTTAGGGTTCATTGACACTTCATCCTTTGATATGATGTGTCCGAGGAAGTTGGTCTGCTCAAGCCAAAATTCACACTTACTCAACTTTGCACACAGCTTTTTTTCTCTGAGAACCTGCAAAATTTGAGCTAGATGATGAGCATATTCCTCTCTACTTTTTGAATAAACCAGAATGTTATCGATGAACACAATAACAAACTAATCCAAGAATTATCTGAAGACCCTGTTTATCAAGTCCGTGAAGATGGTTGGGACGTTGGTTAGTCCATGTCTGTACCTGGTTCGCAAGGCTGTCTTGAGGATGTTTTTTATCCTGATTTTCAGCTGATGATAACCTCAACGCAGGTTTATTTCAGAGAAGACCTAGGTACCCTGTAACTGATCGAAGAGGTCATCAATCCTGGAGAGGGGATACTTGTTCTTGATTGTGACTCTGTTCAAATCTCAGTAATTAATACATAACATCAACGTCCCATCTCCCTTTCTAGTAAAGGTGACTCCGGTACCCTAAGGAGATACACTATGTCAGATAAAATCACTGTCCTACAATTTAGTGATCTGTTTCCTCAATTCCTTTATCTCAACACGGCTCATGCAGTAAGGAGCAACTGAAATAGGCTGGGTGCCTAGCTTGAGGTCTATGGTGAATTTGACTTCTCTGTCCACTAGCAGTCAGGATAGTTCATTCAGAAACACATCTAGAAAGTCTTGGACTACTGGAATCTCTTGAATACAAATCTCTTTCTTGGGTTTGCTTAATTAGAGAAAACAACAGGATTAAAGTACTCGACGAATAAGAAAATTTACTATGAAGGAATAAATGCTTAACGATTTTATTAATTTATAAATGACTTCTTATTAGGAGGATTGAATATAACCTTCTTGCTAAAATAATCTACAGTGGCGTGATACACCGCTAGCCAATTCATTCTTAAAATTACATCAAAATCCCTTGTATCTAATTCTATTAGGTCCATACTCAATTTTCTATCTGCTATATCTATGACACAGAAAACCACTAATGGAGCATTAAATTTAACAAATTCATTTATCAATCATAAAATCATTTCTCGTTCACTTACCATCGTAGAATTTATGAAAACAACTTATAAGAACAATAATATCATACGAACCAATATCTCATGCATAATCAGCCATCATAGTACATGTTATAAATCCATATCCATTATCAATAAACCAAACAATAACTACCACCCTTTTCACTAGCCTGCTGATATCTATGGGGGTTCATAGGGATGCCCCCACTACACGTGAACCCTTTCATTTATCATTCTCAATTATGGGCCATCCTCATACCCCGTCCGGTATGAGCGCTAATTTACCAAACCTCAATACTCCATCCAATATGAGGGTGAAGCGAGTCGTCCCTATACCCTGTCTGGTATGAGCGCCAAATTATCAAGTCTCCATACCCCGTCTGGTATGAGACAATGTTCACGGTAGGGTTCTCTATGTACCCGATCTGTTCGCCATCTCCCAAGATATCCAGTAAGGATGTTGTTTCATCTATTCATTTCATCACACAATTTTTATCGTTTACCATTCTTTTTTTTCAATTCAGTAGTAAACACATAGAATAAACTATACATGCATTCAAAGCCATAAAATCAATTAATAAGGTGTTATCATGCATTTAAACTATAAAACAATCAAAAAAATAATAGTAGATAATTTTCGGTTCTTGCTCCATTAGCAATTCGTAATCAATTATGCACATTTTTTAAATTCACACAAAATATCGTATTATTATTTATTTAGGCTTCAGTCTATGATAGGGAATAGGGTGAGAAATCCTTATTCGATTTGACATCCGAAAAGTTAAATTATTTACTGCGCCTACGGACGGTCCCCAGGTTCCCTGATTTTTTCTCTGGGAACTGAAACGCGCTAATAGTACCTTTAAATGTTGTAAATAAACCCAAAATCAGTACCAGGGCCCACTTAGCCAATTTTGAAAATCCAGCATAGTGGCTTCGCCGTGCTTCGGCGACATTAATGTGGTTACTCGCAGGGATCGATGCAATTGAGTATTTTGCTTTGGTCAACTTGTAGACAAGAAAATGGTGATCACAATGGTGGAAAAATTAAGCGAAACAGGAATCGGAAAGGGCCTCATCGGAGGCGCTTTGTGAAATTTCCCGCGGCAATGCTACCGAGCTTTACTGGCCAATTGGCCAGTCTTTTCACTCCAATTTGGTCATGGCTGAGCTTAAAATTGAATTTTGTGCAAAAGAGGAAGTTTTTACCTTTTTTGGTGGTCGGAAAGGGTTCCAGCGCGGCCGGCGGTCGGCTTCTCGGCGGGTGGGTCGTCTTCTCCAGCGAGAGATTCTTGCGGCTAGGGTTAGGGTTTGGTGCGGATGGAGGTTATTTATATCCATTCGCTTTTGATTTGGGTCATCCATCGCGTTTGATCTACACTGTCCGATCACGATTAAATAGGGAGTGAATATAGACCGTTTATCGCGATCCAATTTGGGTCGTCCATCGCAATTCACTCTGAGCCATCTGATAACGTTTGAATCTGGTCGTTCAATCGCGTTTGGGAGGGAGCACATCCAGACCGTCCTTGCGTGCGGGAACGGACCTTAGCCATTCGATTGCGGGCATGCGGATCGCCCACATGGGCCTTGTGTGGCCTCCCGCGTCAGCATCTCTGCCACTTAGCGAGTCCTGGTTGGTCAGGGCTGCTGACCCGGCGTCTGACGTAGTGAAACTTTCCAAAATTATATTTTGACCCATGTTTTTCAATTTTTCTTTCAAAAATACCTGCAGAATCTAAATTTTTACCAATTTTCTCCAAAATTATTTTTAATTAAATTCTCCATCAATTTTATTTCATTTTTTACCCTAAATTAAATAAAACAAAATACAATAAAATAAAATAAAATAATAAAATTTATATCTGTTAATTATTTAATCACAACAAAAAATTTGTGGGTATTATATTAACAGTAGAGCAAGGCGGTGTCGCCATGCTGGAGATCCAAACTGACCCTTAGTGAGCATTTTTCTTCCTTTTTCACCATTATTCCCCCTCCATAGTGGTTTTGATTCATATTTGTATGATTTGACTAGGAAAATCTAAAACGAGAGCTAGAGCATTTGTTGCGAATGGTGGCCGTGTGAGGTGGCATTTCTGACCTCTATTTCGAGGTAAGGACACCTTACCCATTCTCTGTAACTATTTATCGAAGTTTTAAACCTAAGATATTTAGTCGGTGATTTATTTTGAAAAAAATTAATATCGTGTGTAGGTGCCAGTAGAGCTGATTACATTATTTTCGTGTGTCTCGATTTGTATCTTCATTATGTATATTATTATCTCTAATATATATATTCTGTTTTGGTGGAGTATATTTGCTTTGATATTGATTTTGTTGATGTCTGTAATATTCTATCACAGATATTAGGTAGTATCAAGTATTTTTAAGCGTGTGCATTTATGCAAAAGGATATGTGGCCGCTGTAAGTACGGTAATCATAGTCAAATAACATAATAGAATATTATAAATAATAATATTATTAATAATAGGAAATCAAAATAATAAGTGACTATGAATAGTACTTGGAAACTATCATAATGATTAAAATTAGCATAATTATTATAATTATAATAAATAGCTATAATTATGAATAATACCTTTTAGTTAATTATGATGGGTAATTGGGATTATGAATAATAGTCGTAATCACGTCTTAGGAAAACATGGGAAAAGGCTCTTATAGAAGTGGTTTTAATGATAATGTAGTGAGGGAAGATATAGGGAATTTAGAAATTTATAATGGTGTAGTGAGAATTAAAAAAATGAACTAGCACAATAAATCAAATTAATCCAGTTAATTTAATACGTGAGAAAATATTAGATGGACTGAAAGAACTCATATGAAATTTAGGTAGACTAATAATAAATAATAATTAAAAAGACGAGAAAAATAAGTTTAACCGGTATCAAATAAGAAGGATGCGTATAATCTTTATATGATGAATCTTACTGTAGATACGATCAATATTTATGGGGCCCATATTGTAATATCCAACCCAAATTAAAACTAAATTATGTGTAAAATGATTTAAGGGAATAAGTAATTAAATAAAAATAAAAGAATTAGAATTTTAACATAAATTAATTAAATTAAGGCTTGAGGATTTAATTGAGGGGATTTTTATACATTAGAGGTCATTTAATAGATTTAAAGGACTTAAATGAATGATTTCAAAGAGCAGAAGGGGCAAATAATAAATCAGGAATGGACGATCAGGATTTGACCGTGTGAGGCCGATCTGACGGCTCTTGATCGCAGAAGATCAAACGGATCGGATTGGATCTGAAGAGATCGAACGGCTGGTAACCCAATTATTTAAAGAAACCCATTTAGGGTTTCTCTTCCATTCGAACCAGAGGAGTGGAAAATGAGAGAGGGAGAGACCTAAGTTCGAGCTGGCCGAGAGGAGGCCGAACGGAGTGAGAGCCGAGCGAAAGAGAGAAGGAGAGGAGAGGAAGAGCGCGGCTGGAGAAGAGGAAAGGAAAGAAGGAAAGAGCCGAAATCGGGAGCGAGAGAGAAGGAAAGTGAGCGGCCGAGCGGGAGAGTGAGAGGAAGAGCGGAGAACGGCCGCCGCGAGGGAAGAGAAGAAGAGAGAGTAGCGGAGGCACCGGATCGGAAGAAGAGAGGGAATTGCGGCCGAAGAAGAAGGGGAACGCCGTGGAACCAAAACCGAAGGAGGAATGAAGAAAAAAGTTACGACCGACAGATATCCGCGACACCCGTGGCTCCCGAAGCCGAATCGCACGCGACGCCGAAGCAAGTGAGGTCTTTTTTTGTTATTTTTATTGTAGTGACGACGGGGGTGGGCGGTCGACGTCACGATGACCGCGCGAGCTTGGCCTGGCCGCTTGCCTACTCGGTACTCGAGGAGTTTCCTCGGGTACAGGCACCCGATACTCCCGAGTTTGAAAATAAGGACCGTAAGGGAGCAGATTGCTCACCCTTACATGGTGAGCCGAGCATCCCGTTGGATTGTTGTCGGAAACCATGATTCCGGTCCAATTTTAGCCTTAGTCTAATATGTAGATTAAATTAACTAATTTGTGTCGTCTGTGTACAGTGAATTAGGGTGTTCGAGCAGATTTAGGAAGGTCGTTAGTATTCCCGATTCTGAACTTAGATTGGGATTTTGAATTGCATGTATATTATTAATTTTGTGCGTGTTTGAGCCTATAACAGGTGCTTTGTTGGTATTCTGAAAACAATAGAAACTTGACCACTGTCCAGGCAACATGAACCTGCCAGGGGGGAGTTCGGGACATTTGGTTTGTATTGGTTGCTTGTTTATAGTCTTACCTTGACAATCGTGGAACTGTATGACTGTGGTGTGACCTGGCATGAGATGGACTGGAAACTCAAGAACTCTGATCGGAATGAAATAAGACTATAAAATGAAGATATTTATATTTGAGGAAATTAGTGAGCGAAATTAATAAGAGGAAAGAGATTTTTAATTGAAAACTAAAACCAATAAAAATAAAAATAAATGAATACTTTAAGGAATAATAAAAATGATAAAATAAGAATCAATAAATTAAGCTGTACCAGGGAAGGGAATCGAGAAAAAAGAGTGAATGTGAGTGAAGAATGTTGAACTTTGAATACCTTATTCGTGTAGTTGAAATCGAGGTGGGGAGGATGCATGTGTGTTTGAAGTATAACGGGTATGGTAAATTTGCACATGAATATTTATGTGGAACTTAATTCAGACGTGGATATGTATTTGTGAGTGTGTGAATCACTTAGCAAACATATATGTTGTTACCAATGTGAGATTGTGTGTACTATCTATGCGATTGGAAAATTTTTTTCGCCTTTTATTAATGACGATATAAATAACATTGCGTGATAAAATCTTAAATGTGACATTTCGAGTGTATTTGGTGATATTTCGGGTGTACTTGATGATAATTTAAGTTTATAAATAATATTTGAGTGTAATTGAGGTATTCGAGTGATGTGTGTAAAATTTCGATATAAGAATTAATTATGAATAACGAGTGAATTTTGAAGTATAAAATTATGAAGTTAGAAACATTGTGAAAATTTTTAAATAAGTTTTGATTTGAAAATATTAATATTGCATGTGTTACATGTTTTCATGTGTTTACTTGATATTTTATTTGGGTCTTGAAATAATGGGAATACTTATTGAGTTGATGAAGTTTATTAAATTTCACCCTAATATTTTTCAGAACAAGAAGAGTCAGGATAATTGTTAGACGAGTGAAGGACACGTGAAGGTGTCCTAATCAGTATACATTATTTTTTTTATTTTGGTTATTGTATCATTTTGCTAAACTATATGTTTTGACCTCATGTTTTGTATATATGAATATTGTATACATATCACAAGGGGATGTTTTGTTTAATATTAAATCTTTGAGCTGCGCATATGAATGTTTTGTGGGCTCCACTAATTTGGAATGATAGGAGTATATCTGTACCCATTGACATTGGAGTTTGGGGTTATTACAGGGTTGAAATATGGGATGACCGCTATTTATGGCGCTCACATAGGTAGAGGTATGAGGACAATCAATGTTTATGGTGCCCATATAGGTTGAGGTATGGGGATAACAACTTTTTATGGTGGTCACATAGGTTGAGGTGTGAGGATGACCGGTGTTTATGGTGCTTATATAGGTTGAGGTATGAGGATGACCAATTATTTATTATAGAAACATTCGAGTATCCACTTGTAGAAATAATTCTTATGGGCCCTCAATGATACTAGTAAAAATGACATCAAATGATGAAATATAAAAAAATAAAATAAAAGTCTAACTTTAGAGTAGGATAGTAAATGATTAAATGATATGATTTGATTGATATGCTTGGCATTCTGGGTATGGATATGTTGTGATAACTATTGTTATTGAAAATAGAGTAATTTAATTATGGGTATGGAAATGTTTGATAATGAGTGGGAAATGTTTGTCGATGAATAACAAAGATATTTAAAAAGAATAATGAGAACCCAACATTAGGGATGGAAATTTAAGAAAAAGACTTAAATTAGAAAGATAGAAAAGGTTTTCTGAATATAAAATGAATTTGATCCAAATTGATGTTCCGTCAGCAACTTTATTGTTTTCTATAATGCTTTAATGAGCTGTAACAGTTATTGATTTTTGTATCCTTACTGAGATAGTATAGCTCACCCAATACATTGTTAATCTTTTTTAGATCAAGATGTTTAGGACCCCGCTCCCGAACAATGAGGAATTTGTTGTGAGAATCTTCTATTTTACTCTAGACAGGATTTAAGTTTAATTGTTTTTCCCGTTTATGGTTAGTATGCAAGGAATATAATATTCATTTCATTTACCTACTGTACTTAAGTATTGTATTTCTTAGTTCCATCGATATGAGTGCTGTGTGTGTGCGTTTAGGAGCTTAAAAGGGGTCGGGACGTTATATTACCAAATAGAAATCAATGGTGCATAAAGGCAGTCTCGTGGTTGTGCGTATTAACTAACTTCAATTCTTTGAGATTGACTATTAATGGGTGTCAAATTCACCAAAAATAAATTCTTATTCAACAAATAATACAAAATTATAGTAGTGGTAAACATGGTTGAATCCTTAGGGAATCGAGAACTATTTTTCCCTTATGACCAATCGATAAAAATAAAGGCAAACGAGGTTTTTCTTTTCTTTAAATTGAAGGTAGCATAAGGAAACAATTTTACTAAAATAAATCCTAGCTTAAGAAATTAAAAATGTTTGAAAGTAAATAGAGAATTAATCAGATATGCCAGTATTCCCAATCGAAGGAGTAGCTACACTCTAATTATATGACTGACCATTGATTCAATGACACGGTTTTGATAAAAACAGAACAACAAACCAATTTTAGTTGTCGGAAATATTTTGACAACCAATCATTCCTTAGTTTTGAACCAATAAAAAAACATTCATTACTTGATTCTTATGAACAAACAATCATAGAAACGTTCATAGAATTTAATATGTTAATAACATTAAGAATAAGAAGAGCCCAGTTTTAGACGTCAGATTTAACTACGTGATTTGTTTGACAAGATTGTTGTTTTCCTTAGTCAGAGACTAAATTGCCGCTGGTGCCGTAATATTCGAAATAATTATAGATTTAAAATATTTCAACTGGTAATATGTTGTCGTGTCACTCACCTAATGAGCCATGTTCAAACGATTAAACAGTAATAATAATCATATATGTAAAAAAGTAAACAAATATTGACATTGAACTAAAACTAGAAATAGAAGTGTTTAGATCTCACAATTACAAATTGGAGTTTGCTAAATCTGTAACTGGAAAAAATAAAAGTGTTAAGCCACTCATGATGAATTATAGCCCAAAGTTTCTTTTTGATAAGTGGAGAAAGGAAAAAGGAAAGTGGAGAAAAGTTGTAAACCTTATAGTGTGCGATGCGAGGAAGAAGATGATCTTTTTTTTTCTACCAGTGGCTTCTTTTATAGCCAAAAGGATTAAGGTTTCCTTTTTGCATTCTTGCTAATAGTTTCAGCACTTAACTTGCTTTCCAAAATCATATTCCCCTTGATTTTTGGTTGTCAAACCTAGTTGTAACGAGATTCTCTCTTTTTGAATCTCAAGAGTGCACCATTTTTTAAATCAGCAGGTACATGTGTTGTAAGCATTGGCCAAGGCTTAGTCGAGTGTAAATTGGGCTTGCCTCTTATTGTTTTGGTGTTAGCTGTGCCCAAAGGTTATTTACACTTCTTTCTTTTGTTGAGATGTAAGCCTTAGTCGAGGTTTACTTGAGCGGGTCCACAAGTTATGATTCCGCTGATGCCTTAGCCTTTCCTGAGCCATGAGTGAAAGGGAACTCAAGTCTGCTGCTTCTTGCTGGTTCTAAGCCTTGTGTAAGGCATATTCTTGGTTTGACAGGTTCTCCACGAATTCTGCCCCTCGTTATGATGCTTTCTTTAATTTTGCTCTATCTCCTGTTCTATATTAAAATGAATGGAATAACTCAAATCAGATAGCAATTATTCCAATTAAGCACATGAAAATGGACAATGAAGATGATGTTTTTACTCACTATTTTGACTTTCTTTTGGAAGTATTACGGGGTAATACTGAATTGCGATAGCCTTTTTTTAGGAATTGAACTAAAGGTAATGTAAAAGGCTTCCCATACTTAAAAGGAATCATCAAGATCATATATGTAGGGGAAAAAGATTCATGCAATCAATGTTTAATGATAGGTTAATTCACAAATATACGAAATCGTTCAAATAATAAAGTGATAAGTAGATTATCATTGTGTATCAAATACTAAAATTGTATAAATTCTAATATTATCTAAAAATCGAAATTAAATTCATGAAAGAAAAAATTAAAATAATTTAATCAAAGTAAAATAATTAAATTGAGAAAAACTGTTAAGGTGAGTACACCAGAGTAATTGGTTTCATCTAAATATCGGGTACATTCGAGATTTAATTCTGCAATCAATTTAATCTAGTTTGCAATGGTTGAATTATTCTAATATACTTTCGGTTTTTCTCTCGGTATTCTCTAGTTTTATCAATTAACAACTACTAATATTTTATAACAATTACTAATTTGATCCAAATATATATGTAATAACTCAATTTCTCCATGTTTACTCAACTATATTACTCTCCTTTAAATCATAATTAATACCTAACAATATGAGTGTAATTAATGAAATTTCACTCTCGCCACTCTAAAACCATCAATAAAAAAAAATTTATGAGCTGACCAATTCTCACCACCGAATTAAGTTCAATATTGCTAAATTGTAACCAAAAGAAAGCTAAAAATTAAATCATAAACTTACATTCGATTCAGACTACGCCAATTTCTCTAGTGAAGAAAACTTAGCCATGTATGGTGGATTGAGGAATAAAAAATAGAAATGCGAAAAATAAAATAATGTAGTAACTAAAAATAATTGTCTAAAAATTTTCAATCACTAGCATTTGAGCTTCATCAAAGAAATGTGTTGGAAAATAGATCCCTAAATCATGCACAATCACAAAATACCAGATTTTATGTGATTTAGCAGTGTGCCTATATCTACGGGCAAGACTAGCAAGAACATATTTCACTATGATCAATAGAGAGTACATCACCCATAGGTTAGTAAACCTATATATAGGGAGACTACTAAGAATTTTTAAGTCTCCAGAATATACATAAAATAATCCTTAGGATAATTACACAAATCCTCTCATGACTAAATATGAAATCCTCAGAATTTAAGACACATCAACAAATCTTCCTCTTGGCTTGAATTCTCTTCAACATTAAAGAAAATGACTTTCTTGTCATTTTGTTTTGCCATAATGGCTACTCAGGGGCACTAGTGAGTATTAAATACTTCAACCAAGTTCAGGTAGTGCTTAAACTTGCTAACTAGGATTGTCTTGATCATCATATCAATGGGATTTTCTTGTGTTGATACCTTCTGCACACCTATGATACCCTATGATATAATGTCCTTGATGAAGTGATATCTGACATCAATATGCTTTATTTGCTCATGGTACATCTGGTTTTTTGTGAGATATATGACACTTTGACTGTCATAAAATACTATCAGCTTTGTCTATGTTAACTTAAGATCACTCACCAAAACCTATAGCCACATAACCTTTTTTATTGCTTCTATTAGAGCCATATATTCAACCTCTATGGTATACAAGGCTATTGTAGCTCGCAACATATCCTTCCAACTTATAACACTTTCAGATAGAGTAAACAGGTAACCTGTAAGAGATCTCCTCCTATCTAATCCCCTATATAGTCTGAATCTATATAGCCTATAACTGAGTCACTCATCCTAGCTTTATCAAACATTAAACCTACATCTGCTGTATCCTCTAAGAACCATAAAATCCATTTCACTACCTACCAATTTTGTTTCCCAAGATACACTATGAATCTACTCACTACACTATCTGCATGTGAAATATTAAGATAAGTGCAAACCATGACATACATGATGCTACCTATAACACTCGAGTATGGAACATTGGACATATGCTCCATGTCTTCATCTGACTTCGGTGACATGTCTGTAGATAACTTGAAGTGAGTACAAAGTGGAATAGTTACAGACTTTGCATTACTTATATTGAATACTGCAGTACCTTTTCAACATATGATTACTGAGACAAGAAATTTTTCCAGCACTTCTATCTCAAGTAATCTCTATTCCTAGTATCTTTGTGACATCCCAAATGCTAATAGAGGCATGTGGGTGTCAAATATAGAAATAGAATAACGAGTGCATGATAAAATTATATATAGTATAGTAAATTAATACAAATCCCTTATAAATATATGAGTTCCAATTATATACATATAACTGAGGTCAAAAGTAGCTGCAAAATACAAAAAGCCAAACAAGACACTTGATGCATTATGCATATCAATATAGATACATACTCGGATCATTCATGCTTCATTCCACATTTTTTTATTATATTTTTTTTGTTTCTTTTATTTTTTCAGATAACCTTACCGGTTTTATATTATTTTAATTACACGAGAATCATCAACTGTCTATAAATCATATAACATGCTTGAAATCAAGAACAATTTAACTTATTAAAAATATAAACACAAAAACATATATAAATAGACAAATCACAATTATTAATTTAATCCCTTTTTTTGGGTCTAAAAATACCTCTTAAAATATTTGAAAAAATACTAAATTATTTACCGAAACCTTGATAATTTATTCTACACCGTTCTACTTTTCTTAATTTCCTTATCTCTCTAGATCACATACACTCTCTCTCTCTAATTCTTGAAAGGTGGAAGAATGGAAGTGTGGGAAAAATGAGAACAGAGGGCCCCAATTTATAGAAATTGGGAACCGTTGGATTTGTGCAAAGTGGTGAAATTTGGTGAAAAGAAAGGGAAAAAGATACTTAGCACGAAAAACATAAGAGGAAAATCTCATCCACTGGTAGCGATGGCTTGCTGCTAGAGGTGGGCGGCAGCGCAGTAGCCGAGGCGACAGCGGCCCGCCTAGTGCATTGCAGGCTAGCTTGCAGGCGCACGACCCACCATGCGCCGTGAGTAGGCCCCAGGTGCACAGGGGCCTATCCGCGCAAGCCTACTGTGAAGACGGCACGCACACAGTGTACGATGCCTGTCCATGCGCGAGGTGACATGCAAACAGCCCCCCTGCACACGAAAAAACACACGCAGGGTTGACCTTGCACCGCGCGCGTAGATGGGACATGTGTGCGCATTGTGCACGGGCGCTGGGGCGGGCAACTTCCTTTCCCACAAGATTTTTCCCTTTTTTTGTTTTTTCTAAAATTTGTTTTTAATTAAACTAAAATAAAATAAAATAAAATAAAATCAACTAAAATTAAATAAAATCAAAATAAATAAAAATAAGCATAATTTACGAATTACGATAATAATTTGTGAAGTAAATTAAATGAGTTCAATGCGGCTTAAAGAGCCGAATAAATAGGATTTTTTAAATTAGTTAAGCACATCGATGGGTGAGGTGTTATAATCTTCCTTGTCGTATCCAAATCTTTTATATCAAATTCTTCACCCACCTACTTTTTGAGAGTATCAATTTGTGATATAATTTTAGCAGTAATAAACATGTCATCTATATACAGTAGTAAATAAATAATAAAATCATCAGTTTGTCTTCTTAGCTCTAGATTTTGATCTACCCCTTGACTTATTCCTTCTCTGTGTTCTTTCCCTATTCACCAAATTCTCTCATTCTGTTATATACTCTGGGAAGTTCTTTTTCAACTCCTTTGACTTTAATGTGTTACTAACATCATCTAATGAAATACTGTCATTCCTGTATAATAGGGTGTTAATAAATGTCTTATATGATTGCGGTAGGGAAGACAATACAATTAGGGTCTGATCCTTATTATCAATTTTGATCTCTATATTATTCAAGTCCATAATGATGTAACTAAATTCATCAAGATGTTGTTGAATGGGCGTACCTTCACTCATTTTCATATTCAAGTCCATAATGGCTCATCAATAATTTTACAGAGTATAATTCTTCTAATTTCTTCCACGTAGCTGAAGAAAAATCTTCCCTTGCAATTTTTTGTAGAATATTATTAGTTACATTCATAAAAAACACATATAACTCTATCTTATAGATAAACTTTTTCTGTCTCTCTCACACTATCTGGGAATCTTTCTTCAACTACTTTCCACAATCCTTGTAGTACCAGAGATGATCTCATTTTAATTTTCAATAAACTGAAACTCATTTTGCCATCAAATGTTTCTACCTTATATTTTGTGGATGCCATATCAAATCCCTAAATTGTGGACCAAAAAATAAACAAATAAAGAGAAATAATACTGTCAGAAAGCACTCACAGAGAAGTACCACCATAGAGAAAACACTACCGCGTGCAATCGTTGGAGTCTTATGCACCGCAACATGTGCGGTCGCAAGAGATTCATGCATCACCACCGATCACTGCCAAAAATCACCGAAACACCACAGAAAAAACCAATGATTATAATCCAGCACTGATCTGGTGAGATCACGCCGAGGGACACTGAAAATCGCTTTCGTGCAAAACGGGCCACTGCACTTTCTCTCTTTGGCTCTTTTTGTTTCATGCACAGAAGAGTGAAAATCATTTTCTTTAGCGTCGCAAGAGCAGTCTGGTGTAGATTTAGTCACTCGTGACTCTGCCGCTCCTTGAACTCTCCTAATACGTTGTTGTCGAGATCTGGGGTCGGTTTCAGCTTGGTTACACAGAACTGATTGTCGCGTTTCTCCATGTTCTCTCCCGCGGATCACTGCACTTCCCATTGTTCCTGATTGTGGTCTTGAGGGAAGAAACAAAAAACACAACCAGGTATTTTGTCTTTTTAATTTTTTTCCTTTTTTTGTTTTCTCTCACTAATTGATATGACTTTCTCTCTCTAAACTAGGTTAAACTCGAGCTTGATACCACTGATTAGGAAATAGATCCCTAAATCATGCATAATCACAAATAATGTAAAAGCAGAAAAGGAAGAACAACATAAGATTTTACATAGTTTGACAGTGTGCCTACATCCACGGGCAAAACCAGTAAAAAAATATTCTACTATGATCAAAAGAGAGTACATTACCTATAAATTAACAAACTTATATATAGAAAGACTACTTTTAAGTATCTAGAATATACATAAAATAATCCATAGGATAATTACAGAAATACCCTAATGATTAAATATAATATCCTCAGAATTTAAGCCACATCAACAAAATGTTTAAAAATTTCTACCAAAATTTTTTTTATAACTAAAAGCTAACTAAATATGTTACTTGATTAATTTTTCTTAGTTTCTCTTTGTTTTGGCTTTGTTTCATTTTACGGTTGTCTATCGCTCTAGTCCATTCTGGTTTGTGTTGGCTTTCCTATTTGCTTTAAATTCTATTCACGAATCAGTTCACTTTGGTTCTTTGCTCAGGTCACACTCAGTTTCTGTATTTCTACTTCCTACTAACTTTGGCTTACATCTCTCTGTCAGTTGCTTCACTATATTGTTCTTTCCCTTCTTCCTGCAATCAGATCTCTGTTTTTATAGCTGGCAAGAAAAAAAGAGATGGGGTTTTTACACACCCTTTTTCCTTTTAATTCTTCAGAATAGTGCCATTTTGTCATTGTTGGCTTTTGGTTCCCAACTCTCAAAACGACATCGTTTTAGAGAGCAGAAGCTGGGTATAAATAAGTTTGGGCTTGGGTTTAGTTGCAGATCTGGATCTGATTTCCTGAGTTGGGCTTGTTGCATGTTTTTTTTTATCTTTTTTTTTCTTCAACTTTTTTTTCCCTCTTTTCTTCAACATAATAACATGCATAAAAAATTAATTCATAAATTGACTTTTAACTCAAAATTCATTCAAAAGTTCTTTTTAATTTAAGTAAAAAAGATATAAGAATATAATAAAAATCTAATACATCAAATGCACGGGTAAAAGAATAGAGATCGAAACAAATAACTCTTGTGGCCCAGAATCAAAAAAAGAAAAGTTTTGGGCATTAATTAGCTTGTACCCATAGAACATTTGGCGTGACATAGATAATGAATAAATAGGAGTTAATATCATTCCAATTGCCATTACAAAAGTAATTAGTATTTTTGCCATTAAAAAATATTTCTGACTGGTAATTATTCCAAAAAAGACTATCAAATGGGCAATACATATTTCTATTTAGGGATAGATATTACCTATCTTTTTTTCCCTTTTAAAAAAGAACAAATAGAAATGATTAAAGTTTTTCTATTTGGAATCGTATTAGGTCTAATTCCTATCACTTTGGCTAGATTATTCGTAACTGCATATCTATCTGATTCAAAAGAGAAGAACTTTCATCAATATCTCAATTTCAATTCAAACATGGGTTTGATTCACACTCCATGTTCTGAGAAATATTTACCATCCGAACAGAGAAAAAAATAGAGTCTTTGTCTAAAGAAATGTGTTGAGAAAGGGCAGATGGATAAAACCTTTCAACGAGATAGTGTTTTTTCAACTCTCTCAAAATGGAATCTAGTCCAAACATATATGCCATGGTTCCTTACTTTGACAGGGTAGCATTGGAGTTTGATCTATCAGTCGTTCATTCTTCAAGGCATAATCTTTCGTGACAAGCGGAAGATGGAGGAGCAGGCAACAAGAGCAATTAATCTGCTGATAAGTCGTTTAATGGCAGTTCCATCGATCACTTTATTGTGAAATACCAGATTGGCTCGTTCTGCCACAAGTACCTCCATATTCTGCTGAGTGGGATTTGACAATGAGTTTGAGTCAATGATTGGAAAACTTCCTTTTTCTCGATCTTAATTCGCGTAGAATTTTAGGTCAGGAATTATGGTCCACCTTGACCCTTGTTATTTTTATTTTGAGGTCCTATCTAGTATTCAGAGTTTGCCTCGATTTGGTACCACTCTCGCGGCCCGCACCGAAACAGTGCTTTACCACTAGATGTCCAGTCAACTGCTGCGCCTCAACGCATTCTGGGGAGAACCAGCTAGCTCTGGGTTCTAGTGGCATTTCACCCTTAACCTCAACTCATCTGTTGATTCTTCAACATCAGTCGGTTCAGAGATCCACTTAGTTTCACCCAAGCTTCATCTTGGTCATGGATAAATCACCCAGGTTCGGGTCCATAAGCAACGAAATTTAAATTTTTACTTATGGACAAGCAAAGACTAAAAAGAAACACTTAAAAGCCACATTTTCACCACATTCTATTCATTTCTTGCAATTATAAGTTAGTTGAGAATTCAAAAGGAATCTTACAAAAAATAAATAGACTATTAGCTCTTATACTGCTCAAAAGAATTTGCGTAATTTCAACACCAAAGTTCCCTCTCGAAGTCTCTATTCTTGATTCATAAATTATATTTTGTTTAATCTTACCTCTTTGCTACTTCAATTAAGGTAGTGAACTTAACATTATTTAATATTCACACACACACACACATATAGATATATAGATATATATATATTCATGATTTCTTTCCTTCTGGGTGCATTTTACGCTCCATCTTACATTTTTACCTCAAACATATTATTACAAGTGAGTGCGTTTTACGCTTCGTCTCACCCTTTCACTTAGAGTATTTATTATTATTATTATTCTTATTTTTCTGGAGTGGGTATGTTTTACACTTCATCTCACTGATCACATGTTAGGTAATTTATCTTATTTACTTAAATCTTTGTTAACAATTAGCTAAAAGGTAAAAATCAAACTCAAACTTTTTATGTAACAAGCATAATGCCTTAGATTAGGTTCCTATGTAATTCTCCTTATACTAATTAAGTTAAGGGAAATAATCACTAATTATTCTTATTATTATTTACAAACATCTCCTTTTTTTTTCAAAGTGAACACAATCTTAGTCAAGATAAAACCTTAATTCCATCATGCTTCACTGATTATTTATGGTGAAAATCTTAGCCCTTTAGTATATATATAAAGAAAAGTTTGGACTTGATGTGAAAAATTGGGTTTGAAAAAAGTGAAGTTGTCATTTTTACAATTTAAAGCTTTAAAGACCCAATACTCTCAAACTTATTTTCAAATAATATCCTCATTGTTCATGAACACATTATGCACAAGAAAATAAAAAGAAAACAATGAAGAAACGAAATACTCCCCTTTTGTGGTGCCCATATAGCCTACTCAAAAAGTGGTCACTAGAATTTTGCACTGAGAACTGTTCTAATACAAAGTCAATACCATTAACAGCAAAAAACATATTTGCTAGAGCTCAATTAAGAATCCATAAGTGTTAGGGACACAATTATAAAGTAAGAGCAAAAGGTGTAAGGAAAAAAATAATAAATAAAATAAAAATAGATGAATAAAAAAATTTAGGATTCTATCAAACAAAAAAGTAAATAAAAAAATAAAAAAATTGTACTTATATGTCTGGTACCATATATATTGAGTTGCCTCCCAATCAACACTTTGTTTATAGTCGTTGGTTTGACTTTACAGGAGACGGCTTAAGTGGAGGTAGGGTGGATCTCGGTGTCTCGAAATCCCCTCCCAAATATGTGTACGCTTTTTTTTAAAATTTTTCCTGTATTGCCCCATCCTTTTCTTGATTCTTTTTTTTTTTATTTGGCTTACCTGCTTCTTTGCCATCAAGCTCTTTTTCTACCTTAATGAGACTTTTGAACACACACTCATCAATTATATCAATATTAAAGCATTTATCAGTGTTCAAAGAAAATTTTGAGGCATGAAATAATGTTAAAAGTTACTTATTTATCCTAATTCACAATGTTAACTTACCATTCTGCACATCAATTAATGCTCTGCTTGTTGCAAGGAAGGGTCTCCCAAATATGAGTGGAACTTCTCTATCAACCTTCATGTCCAAAACTATAGAGTCGATAGAGAATATGGAGTTTTCTACCTTTACCAGCACATCCTCTACTATTCCCATAAGGTATCTCATCGATCTATCCACCAATTGTAATAACACTGTTGTGGGTTTCACCTCCCAAAACCTAGTTTTTTAAACACAGAATAAGGCATTAACTTAATATTAACATCAAGATCACAAAGAGAATTTTTAAAATTAGAATTACCAATATTAGATGGTATAGTAAAACTTCCTGGATCTTTCACTTTAGGTGGTAGTTTATTTTGAATGATGACACTGCACTCCTCGATGAGCATAGCACTCTTATGGTCTTCCAAAATCTTATCCTTTATAAAAATCTCCTTAAGAAACTTCACATATTTTGGCATTTAAGTAAGAGCCTCTGCAAAAGGAATATTAATGTGTCCTACAGGAATTGTGTATCAAGTACCTAAACTGTAGAAATTCTACTATTATTTAGAAATTGAAATTAAATTTATGAAGGAAAAAATAAAAATACTTTTGTAATGGCCCCGGAAATTAAAAGGAAATGTATATATATTTATTCTAAGTGCGGAAGCGAAATAAAATAGATTATGATTAGCATCCTTTATACAATAACCAAAATGAATTATAGTATGAAAGAATAAACTAACTTAAAAGAAATAGTATGAATGAATGCTGTAAGAAAAACTAATAAATTCTTTGGCTTCTACTCGCCGTCTTCCTGTAGAACGGGCTCGGGTACCAAATTTTCATGATCTGAAATGGTTAAATAAGGAATGAGCTACACTAACCCAGTAAAGACATCACACTATCTCACTGTCACAGAAGTAAAGGTTGGTAGAAAACGAAAACGACCAGTGGAGCATAATTTATAACAAACTCATTTATCAACAATAAAATCTTTTACTGTCCACCTACCTCGATGAGATTCATGAAAATAATTTATGGAAATAATTACATCATAAATATCATAAGATCACGCACACTCTGCAACATAACACATATCATGCTTTTGTATTTCAATCATCAGGCAACAATTATCCCCTTTTAGTCAGCCTACTATTATCCATGGGGATCCATAGGGGGTCCCCGCTACACGTGAACTATTCACGTAACTTAATTCTAGGGTCGTCCTCATACCTCGTTCGGTATGGGCGCCAAAACCATAAACCTCAATACCCCGTCCGGTATGAGGGTGAAACGGGCCGTCCCCATACCCCGTCCGGTATGGGCGCCAAAACACATAAAGTCTCCATACCCCATCCGATATGAGAGACCACGTTCTCGGTAGGGTTTCCTATGGATCCGGTCTGTCCACCATCTCCCAGGATATCTAGTGAGGCTCTTGACATTATCCATTATCAATTCACATACCTTTTTACTATTTTTCTTAATCTCAATTATCAAATCAAACACAAACAAGTAAACTAGTAATGGACATCAAACAAGGTAACACAACATCGGGTTCACAATAATTCAAAGCATAATAAATGAAACCGTGATTCATGAATATGAAACCATAGAATAAATACATTAGGCACCATACTACATTCAAAGCTGTAAAATAAATCAAACAACACTTGACCGAAAATATATCAGATTCGGGCTCCATTAGCAACCTCAATCAATTATACATATCTATTAATTGATAAAATACTGTTTTATAATTTATTAGGCTTTAATGTCGTGATAGAAAATAGGGTGAGAGATTCTTAATTATTTTCGAAATCTGAAATTGGGTTCTCAATGCGCCTACGGGCAGTCCCTAGATTCCCTGAATTTTTTTTCGAAAACTGAAACACACATCCGGTACCTGCACATGTCCCCAAAAAACTCCAAATCAGACACAGGGTCCTTTCGGCCAATTTCAGCTAAACTTGCATTGGTTCCTGTGATAAAACATCCCTAGGACCCTCGGTGGGCCAAAAAATTTTAGAAAACCGAGACTTACCGGTGGCAAAGCTCTCGGGTACGGCGGCTCCTCCGGTGCGAGTTGTGATTCGATGTTTTACTCCGGTTAACCTGTAGAGAAATGGACAGTGGTCACAGT